>NC_060126.1:287338137-287641168 GCF_021461395.2 Schistocerca americana
TTCTCCCCAATCCTATTCAATACCTCCTCATTAGTTTCGTGATCTACCCACCTAATCTTCAACATTCTTCTGTAGCACCACATTTCAAAAGCTTCTATTCTCTTCTTGTCCAAACTATTTATCGTCCACGTTTCACTTCCATACATGGCTACACTCCATACAAATACTTTCAGAAATGACTTCCTGACATTTAAATCTATACTCGATGTTAACAAATTTTTCTTCTTCAGAAACGCTTTCCTTGCCATTGCCAGTCTACATTTTATATCCTCTCTACTTCGACCATCATCATTTATTTTACTCCCCAAATAGCAAAACTCCTTTACTACTTTAAGTGTCTCATTTCTTAATCTAATTCCCTCAGCATCACCCGACTTAATTCGACTACATTCCATTATCCATACTATGGTTAAAGTAAGACCTTTATTTCTTCCATTAATTTCAGTGTCGTGTGACCATTGCAATTAAAACCTTAACACAAAGTTCTAACAGTTTGAGACTAATGTTTTGGACACAATATTTTGCTTTGCTGCCCAGAAATATGACATATTTCTGAAGTCCCTAACATTTCTTCATTTCTGTCATTCATATGTTTCTAAATACTGAAATCACACTTTGAGCAGATTATTGGTATTTTTCATACGCACTTTCAACATGGCTTTTTTGCATTCCTCACAGATATAAGTGGTCTCATTAACCTTGCTCATTCCAATTTAGCACATCTTTTGCTTTTTTATTTGTCTGGTCCTACAGCCACTTCTTCATTCAATTAGTTTGCTTGCCCCTGTCCCATTCTTTGTTCTAGATATACTATATGAAATTTCCATGAAACAGAGGAAATTCACAAACTGTGGTACACTACTGTCAAAAGTAGAAATGAAGAAAAGTTATTACGTTTCATGGAAAATGTTAAAAACAAAATTTTTTATTGCTGAAATAAAAGTTGACAGGCATCCTTCAACTGCTTTTATTGTTCTAGTACTAATAAAATTCTTTAATGTCTAATTATTTTCACATTACATCTTTTGACTACTGAAAAATGAATGCTTTCCTCTTCTGATTATTTGATTGTAGATGAACCAAGTGTTTACTGATGCCACATTTAGAATATTGGAAAAGACACAGACCAACCATTTATTGCAAACACCTTTCATTGAATATTTATGAATCATTTGATGAATGATATCACACTTTGTCATGTTATAGATGGTAACAGCTTTTGGTTTCTTTTTTCCTTCTGCACTCACTGCTGCTTTGAAACATGTGCTGGAAATAACGAAATTCTTATTCTTTTTGCCTTCGTACACTATCAGAGAGCATTCTGTCTTATCAGTCCCTTTCAAGATAATGGTAGAACGTAAGCTAATACTGTTCTTCTTCATGCAGTTGGGGATTTCTCAATGAATCTCGTTCATCAGCCCCTCTAAAACAATGTTTCCTTCTGTCTGAGTTTCTCTGCAAGCTGAAAGGATGTGAAGAAGTTGTCTGTTGTCATTTTTTCCCCCTTATTAAGAAATGGCTCCAAATGCTGGTTGTCTTGATGGCCTTCCTCCTTACCAAGGAAGGCACTGCAAATGTACTTCCATTCCATGTCTGCAGCTCTCCAAAACTTGAGCCTAGATTTGTCAGGTTTGTTTGACATAAACTGGGTAAACCAGCACCTCACTTTACTTTAAAATTAGCTGCTCATCAAGTGTAATATTTTCGCCAGGTTGGTAACAGTTGAAGCAGTTTTGCACAAATTTGTTCCATATTTCAAAAACAATAGTGATATTGTCAGCAGGGTTGCACTGAGCTCGAGATGATTGTCATCGAATCTGAGAAGTTCACAGAATTTGTTTCTTGTTGTTTCATCTCTATTAATCTTAGGCTCCCAAGAAAGTGACCAAAGGCCATCCAAGAAAACCCCTTCAGAACAAAAAGCACCTCTGGCTTACATGATATCAGTCACTGTCTCCAGTTCCTTCAACAATATGCTCCAACACTGTTTTTTATTTTGGCCCGGCATTTGATTCTGTGTATGTGTGTGTGTGTGTGTGTGTGTGTGTGTGTGTGTGTGTGTGTATGTGTGTGTGTGTTTTATGATAGACAGCATCAGTTCTTCAAAAATAAGTTGGACAGCACTGATGATGGAGTCATATGCTGTAGATTCCCCTCTCTCCTTCAGGAAGTTCAAAGCAGCCTTCTTCCAGGCAACAATTTGCTAGCTGCCTTCCATTCTGTTCCATCTCTGGTTGCCATCTTCACTGTTTTAGTAGTTGTATCCTGAGACTGTTGTGGAAAGAGTGGTGATGGGACATCACCTACTGATATTAACTCCTCAGTTTTGCTACTTTCATCACCTGTTAACTATGGCACGAAATCAGCATCTGAATCTGGGTCACCTTCTCATTAAGTATCCAAGTTCTCCAGAATATTCAAAATCTCTTTGTTAGTAAGATCATAAACTCCATCTGAACATACCTTCAAAGGCCCAATGATACCAACTGACCACTGTGTTATCCATGGCCCAAAGGCACTATAGGATGTGGATACGGAGGGGCATGGAGTCAGCACACTATTCTCCAGGCTGTTGTCAGTTTTCATGGCCTGGAGCTCCTACTTCTCAATCAAGTAGCTCCTCAATTGGCTTCACAGGGACTGAGTGAACTCCACTTGTCAACAATGCATGGCAAACACAAACTGTAACCCATACAATTGCTTAGCCACACCTGATGGTGCTTCATTTTGGTGATCTGACAGGAACTGGTGTATCCACCATGGCAAGGCGACTGGCAGTAAGACCATGCTGATGCAAAATACTTGGAAACACCTACTACAGGGCAAAAAACACTGTTTAAATGATGAGATGAGTAACAACAGCAGTATATGGAACATTACTGAAATGTTACTTTACAATGTCAAGGACAATATATCAAGAAACGTTTGATGCAGCAGTTTGTTGAGCAAAGCAAAATGTAACACAAGTACTTTTGTAATTATAATAACAGAAATATACCAAAAAGGAATTATACCAAGTGTCAACTGACTGCTGCCTTTGCTCTACAGATACTTCATGAAATCAAGAAAATTAAGCACATTCCAGTACATTATTGTCAAAAGTGACAAAATTTTAGTAAAAAAAAAATGTTAAAAACTGAATGTATTATTACAAAAATATAAGTTATAAGGTGTCTTCTGACCTGTGTCACTGTTCAGCTGTCTATTCAGAAAGTAGGGAATGTTTTGGTCTGACACTGCTAGGTGCGCGCCGAACGCATATGTTTTGGTATGTCTGTGCTCGGCAGCCCAGTCGGCATCCATCCATGACAGTGAGAACATCTCTGTGCATCTGGTTTTTTTGATATTCGAATTTGAAATGCACGCTGCAATCGAAAATCCTGCCAATTGTGAGGTGCGGTCTGTGATACGGTTTTTGTTGGTGAAAAACCTAAAACCCACAGAAATTTGTCATGAACTGTGTAAAGTGTACAGAAACAACGTAATGAGTGAATATTCCATCTGGAAATTCGGTTTAAAAATGGCTGAACCAATGTTCACGATGAAGAGAAGAGTGGGCACTCGAGCTCTGTGACTGACAATCTTGTCGCTGAAGTGATATTTTCCCTCATCCGCCCTACAGCCCCGATCTTGCAACAAGCGACTTCCACTTGTTTCCCAAAATGAAGAACTGGCTTGCAATGCAGCACTTTGATGATGACGTGGAACTCCAGGCGGGCATGACTCACTGGCTGAAGTCTAAGGCAGCAGAATTTTATGATGAAGGCCTTTCAAAGCTTGTCCACTGCTATGATTAGTGCCTCAGTGTGTTTGGTGCCTATGTGGAAAAGTGGTATATCAGTCGCTCTTTCAGATGTATATAATAAAATATATTTCTTGTACTCAGTTTTTTTCTAATGGCAAAACGTTCCCTACTTTCTGAATAGCCCTTGTAATATTGAGACATCTAATATTTTCTCTTTACATATTTTGACTACATGATTAATGAAATACAACTCAACTAAGTCAAGATTTTGGTTCAATAAGCATGTGTAATGTTTCAAATTATTCATGAGGCAGACAAAAATAACTGAAAAAACTGTCTTCACAAGACTTCAAAAATTCTTCACAGATTCATTTGGAAATACAATACAATGTTGCAATCAAATACACGTGTTTCTATGTACATACTAGAGTGCCATATAGTATATAAATTTTGCGTACATTATACACAAAATAAATAAAAATGTAATAAATATAACATGTATTTACATATCATATGGTGCTCCAGTAGGTATACAAAAACATGCTTATTAGAATGAAGTGTAGTGCCACAATTTCAAAGGAATCAGTCGAGAACAATCAGAGATTTCAGATTTTGAACAAATAAACATGAGACTTTTGCTAAAGATGTATCCCCTTTGTCTAAATAAATAAAAATCTATATAATGGAAGGAAACATTCCACGTGGGAAAAATTATATATAAAAACAAAGATGAGGTGACTTACCGAACAAAAGCGCTGGCAGGTCGATAGACACACAAACAAACACAAACATACACACAAAATTCAAGCTTTCGCAACAAACTGTTGCCTCATTAGGAAAGAGGGAAGGAGAGGGGAAGACGAAAGGAAGTGGGTTTTAAGGGAGAGGGTAAGGAGTCATTCCAATCCCGGGAGCGGAAAGACTTACCTTAGGGGGAAAAAAGGACAGGTATACACTCGCACACACGCACATATCCATCCACACATACAGACACAAGCAGACATATTTAAAGACTTACCTTAGGGGGAAAAAAGGACAGGTATACACTCGCACACACGCACATATCCATCCACACATACAGACACAAGCAGACATATTTAAAGACCCTAAGGTAAGTCTTTCCGCTCCCGGGATTGGAATGACTCCTTACCCTCTCCCTTAAAACCCACTTCCTTTCGTCTTCCCCTCTCCTTCCCTCTTTCCTGATGAGGCAACAGTTTGTTGCGAAAGCTTGAATTTTGTGTGTATGTTTGTGTTTGTTTGTGTGTCTATCGACCTGCCAGCGCTTTTGTTCGGTAAGTCACCTCATCTTTGTTTTTATATATAAATAAAAATCTAAATATTTGTCTGCACAAAATCATAAATCTCTGAAAGTTCTTCACCGATTTCTTAAATGTCCAAAAGGTCTTCACCTATTCCTTTCAAATTTTGACACAACATTGCATTTGAATACACATGTTTCTTATATACCTACAGGTGTGCTGTATGGTATATGAATATATACACAATATACATAAAATCATAGTTTTAACTGTCTGCATCAGAGAGAACAAAATTGCACATTTTTACAGCAGAGCATTTTCTTATTCACAGTCAGTTTTCACAGAAAAACTGTACACTGTTGTTGACAAACGTATATAGTCTATGTCTGTCTGAATGTTCAATAGAGTATCATGACACTGAAACATTTCCAGCAAAAATATCTAAAAAAGTTCATGACTGATCTACGTCAAATTTTAAATTATATGTATACCGTAATTTAGAGTAAATCAGTAAAGAACTTTTAGAGATTTTTGCTAACAATGTTCACTATTATGATACACTACTGAACACTCACACAGGCCCAGACTATATATTTTTTTAAACAACAGTATACAGGTTTTCTGTGAGAACCAAATGTGAGAAAGAAAATGCTCTGATGTAAAAGTGTGTGGATTTGTTGCTTTTGTTGCAGCCAGTGTTAACTATGATAGCCATGCATTTAAACCATTAGACAAATTATTTCTCCCATATATATCCTTTCTCATTATACACATTCTTCAACATAAATTGTATACACAAAAATGTGCTGTTTCGTTTTCTACCCCATAGATAGTTACTACAGAAAACAAGAAAGTTGTATTTCCAGATTATCAGCTTATGATTAGGCAGTAGTACAGCATCTGAATTTTCAATAGCAACAAACAAGTCTTAAGGTGTGAAGACTGGGTGGGAGGCGAGGAAACGGATACAGGGGTGGGAGGATTGGACATAGAGAGTAGGAAGGAGATGGACAGATAGAGGGCGCAGGAGGAGATGGAGAGAAAAAGTGAGGAGAAGATGGACAGAGAGATGGGGGAGGAGGTGATGGAGAAAGAGAGGGGGAGGAGTAGATGGACAGAGACAGAGGGCACAAGAAGATTAGAACATACATCCCACTTCCATACATATTAGAAATGCGTGGTTTCTCGTTTCTTTCTTTGTCATTTAATCAGACTAAACTACAGCAATGTATGGTAGCGTACAGCTAGTAATAATAATAATTGATTACGTAATGATGTAATAAGTTGTAGTTATATTAAACAATGGAAACTACAGGTTGGAATGTCAACAATATATGGAAAATGATGGATTGCTACACACCATAAAGATGACTTGTTGAGGCGCAGACAGGTACCATGAAAAGACTGTTACATATTTAGCTTCTGGCCAGAGCCTCCTTCGGAAAAGAAAACACACACACATTCCTTCACAAAAGCACACACACCTCACACACCCTACCATATCCATCAGCTTTGTCATGTGTGCATGAAGTGTGCTTGCTTGTATGACTGAATGTGTGCGTGTGTTTTCTTTTGCAAAGAAGGCTTTGAGCTAAAACTAAATGTGTAACAGTCTGCAACTCAATGTGATATCTTTACAGTGAGCAGCAATATATAATTTTCATTCACTATTTGTAATTATATTAAGATTCACAAAATTTTGGGGGGACAGACATTCTGGTGTGCAATATTGAGCATATGCCTGTCTTGATGTATCTGAGTAATAAAAGATTGCGGCAGAACACTGCTCTATGGAATTTGTGTCCAACAGATACTCACACTCCAAATCCTACCTACTGCAATACCATTACTAGTAAGATCTACTTTAGCCCACCTGGTTAGCTGAGCAGTCTAACGCACGGTTTTTCGGATTGGAAATGAGCGTCTGGTCCCCGGCACGAATCCGCCCATTGGACTTGTGTCGAGGTCCGGTGAGCCAGCCAGTCTATGGATGGTTTTTAGGTGGTTTTCCATCTGCCTTGGAAAATGCGGTCTGTTTCCCCTTATTCTGCCTCAGCTACACTATGTTGGCAATTGCTGCATAAACAAGTTCTCCACATATGCGTACACCACCATAACTCTACCACGCAAACATAGGGGTTAGGCCAGTATTACACCATCAAATTTCTTTGTCCAATACCTTTGTCAAAGAAATTTGATGGTGTAATAGGGAACTTTGTCAAATGTTGTCAAATATTTGATCAAATCTAGGGCCTCGCTGTAGATTTGATAAAAGAAGTTGCTTGTCTTCTGTTCAGTGCAATGTGACATGTTACCACGTGGAGCGCTAGCATCGCTGCTGCGTTCTGTCATCTGTAGTGTTTTTATAAGCATTGCCGGTAAATACAACTGGTGTGTACCAACAACTACAAAATTAATAGAGATGTATGAAGCTGATGAGGTGCTTTACATCATGAGTCACCCTGAATACAAAAATATATTAAAAAGATTGGAGACCTGACCTGACCTAACCTAACTCTCTCCTGTAGCATGGAATTGGAGTGTTACAGTGAGCCTGTCTTCTGCAGACATAGCAGTTATTAAGTGAGTATTATGCTTTGTGATATGAGGATACACTTCACTGAGCAAATACAGAAATGTATGCTCATCCATTCTTAAGTAATTGATGTCCTCCACAATAAGCTCACGTAACAAGTTTTGTTGAATGCTTTTATCGTGTCGTTGAGAAACCCACGGCTTCCCCCAGGTATGTTTCCTTTATTCCCCCTGCTTCTCTTCCGCACGTGCACACAGTGCAGTTGTGGTACTTGCAACTCCTGCGGTTCATAACAAGTTGTTGTCACCCACCTTGAACTATGATGAAAAATATGATGACAGTGTAATACCCCTTCTAATGCTACGTCAAAGATCTTTGTCAAATATATTTTACAGAATATTGGATCACATCTTTGATCAAATCTTTGACAAAGAAATTTGATAGTGTAATACCGGCCTTACACTTGTCTAGTGTGCCACACAATAATCCTGAAAGAGTGGTTTCAGTGTAGGGCAGTGGAGGGGTGCAGTGGAATGCGTTAGTTGTCGTGGGGTTGTGGACCACTGTGGCTGCGGCAGGCCTCTCTGGTGTTTCTACGCCCCCGGTTAATATACAATGCAATACAAGATCTACTTTAAGAGGGATAACGACACCTATGAGGTAATCCACATTATACCACAGTTGACATGTTAACCACTGACTACTAATCTGGCAGTGAACACAGAATATGTGTCTCGGTAATATACAATACCTTATGGCAGAAGAAGCTCTGTTTCACAAATTTGCAATAGATTCTTCATTCCATCACCAATACCTGAGAACTTTGAAGGCCAGAGCTTGGTTTCTGCCACTCACATTGGCCTCAATTCAGATAAATTACTCTTGTCAGTATTGTCCTCTGTTTCATTTATCTGCCTCCACCCTATTATGTCAGTTATCAATTCCCATATATTAATTTTTATTTTATACCAGTTACTTGTTTTACAGCTTACCATTTGGATATACTTGCTCCTGCAATACATTCTTCTTTCATTTTTATCTACTGTATGCTACCCTCACTTGTCTCACTAAGGTTTTACTTTTGGTTTATGTCTATCTTACCTTGGATGTGTTGACTGTCTTATGTGTCTGTTATAAAATTTTAAAGTTTTGAAACTTATCAGTTATGTGCAGTTCATTGTTGAATTTTCTCTTGTATTACTCTGTTTCACTTCTCTCAATGTGAATTCATGATTGATCTCCTATGAAACTCTTTTCATGAATAACACGCAACATCTTTCTTCAAGTTTCTGAACTAGTAATGTTTGGCCTAGTTCAGATGTAACTTTGCACAGAATCATTTCCTTTCACCCTTACCTCCCTTTTGGCAGATGAATGACTCTTTATGTCATCTTCTGTTTGTGCTGATTGCAATGTTGCTATCCATACTGTTGACATGTATTTTTAGCCACAGAGGTTACTATCTGTTTCGTTTTAAGGTAAAGAACACACACCATTCCTGTTGTTAGAGATGCATTTAGGTAGCAAAAGGGGCTTGTTCTCCAAACCATCAGGTTAGGGGTCATAATTGCTGACACTTTCACTTAAGAACTGGGGACTGAATTCCATATGAACATCATCCAGAGGCAGAACATCTCAGTATTTGGGCTACGAAGGAAAGAGTGAGTATTGCACATGAAATTAGTATACATTAAATAAATTCGTAATTGTGAATAAGGCCTACCATCAGCTGTAGAATGGAATGACGACAACAGAAACCTGTGCCAGAAGGACTCAAACCCAGATTTCCCACTTATCATGAGCCATTGCATTACCATTTATCTATCCGTGTACAACTCACAGCCAGACCCAAACTTCTGTATGTCGTCAAATTCCCGTACAGGTAAGACATCGTACTTGAAAGTCACTTGCCCAGTATCGGCGAAGAAATACAATATTGTAGTGCCTGTGTTATTCTGGTTATGATGCAAAGTTCCTTTGGACGTGCATCATTTAATGTATTTCATAACATGCATGCATGTACAAAGGAACTTTGCATAATAATCAGAATAACACTGGTACTGAAGTATTGCATTTCTCTGCTGATACCGGGCAAGTGATTTTCAAGTACAATGTATGACCTGTAGGGGAATACACACAATAGATGTATGAGTACAGGTCATAGATGCATGGTTGATGACATATGGAAGTTTGAGTCTGGCCGTGAGTTGTGCACAGATAGCCAAGTGGTATGGCAACCGCTCATAATAAGCAGGAAATCTGGGTATGAGTCCCTGTCATTTAGATAACACATTCTGCTGTAATAAAAGTATTGAAGGGTATCCCTGATTTTTTTTGTGAATGAAGCCTGACACAACCCACATCAACACCATATCCCCTGGCCACTTGTTACTGTGAAGTAACAAGTGGCCAAGAATGAGTCTAGACTGAGACCAGGAACCAACAGTGTCATTTAAAGAGTAAACTAACTTTCAGATATTTTTTTTGAAGTCTACAATTTTACATTTCTGAACATTTAAAGCAAGTCTCCAATCTTTGGACCACTTTGGAATCTCATCAAGATCTGACTGAATATTTATGCAGCACCTTTCAGACAGTACTTCAATATAGATAACTGCACCCTCTGCAAAAAGTCTGAGCCCACTATTAATATTGCCTGCAAGGTCAATAATATACAACATGAACAGTGAGTGTTCCAACACGCTAATATGGGGCACACCCAAAGTTACTTCTACATCTGACAATGACTCTCCATCCAATGTAACATATTGCATCCTCCCTATCAAAAAATCCTCAGTCTATTCAGAAATTTTGCTTGATACCCCATATGATCATACTTTTGACAGTAAGTGTTGATGTGATAATGAGTCAAATGCTTTTTGAAGTCAAGAAATACGGCATGTGGCTAACACCTTAATATAAAGCTTTCGGTATGTTATGTGAGGAAAGTGCAAGTAGGGTTTCGCACAAACAATGTTTTCAGAATCCATGCTAGTATACATGGAGCTCATTCAGATGAGATACCTCATTATTATGAAATTCTACAACAAATCAATGTCAGGGATACTGGATGGTAATTTTGTGGATCACTTCTACACTCCTGGAAATTGAAATAAGAACACCATAAATTCATTGTCCCAGGAAGGGGAAACTTTATTGACACATTCCTGGGATCAGATACATCACATGATCACACTGACAGAACCATAGGCACATAGACACAGGCAACAGAGCATGCACAATGTCGGCACTAGTACAGTGTATATCCACATTTCGCAGCAGTGCAGGCTGCTATTCTCCCATGGAGACGATCGTAGAGATGCTGGATGTAGTCCTGTGGAACGGCTTGCCATGCCATTTCCACCTGGCGCCTCAGTTGGACCAGCGTTCGTGCTGGACGTGCAGACCGCGTGAGACGACGCTTCATCCAGTCCCAAACATGCTCAATGGGGGACAGATCCGGAGATCTTGCTGGCCAGGGTAGTTGACTTACACCTTCTAGAGCACGTTGGGTGGCACGGGATACATGCGGACGTGCATTGTCCTGTTGGAACAGCAAGTTCCCTTGCCGGTCTAGGAATGGTAGAACGATGGGTTCGATGACGGTTTGGATGTACCGTGCAGTATTCAGTGTCCCCTCGACGATCACCAATGGTGTACGGCCAGTGTAGGAGATCGCTGCCCACACCATGATGCCGGGTGTTGGCCCTGTGTGCCTCGGTCGTATGCAGTCCTGATTGTGGCGCTCACCTGCACGGCGCCAAACACGCATACGACCATCATTGGCACCAAGGCAGAAGCGACTCTCATCGCTGAAGACGACACGTCTCCATTCGTCCCTCCATTCACGCCTGGCGCGACACCACTGGAGGCGGGCTGCACGATGTTGGGGCGTGAGCGGAAGACGGCCTAACGGTGTGCGGGACCGTAGCCCAGCTTCATGGAGACGGTTGCGAATGGTCCTCGCCGATACCCCAGGAGCAACCGTGTCCCTAATTTGCTGGGAAGTGGCGGTGGGGTCCCCTACGGCACTGCGTAGGATCCTACGGTCTTGGCGTGCGTCCGTGCGTCGCTGCAGTCCGGTCCCAGGTCGACGGGCACGTGCACCTTCCGCCGACCACTGGCGACAACATCGATGTACTGTGGAGACCTCACGCCCCACGTGTTGAGCAATTCGGCGGTACGTCCACCCGGCCTCCCGCATGCCCACTATACGCCCTCGCTCAAAGTCCGTCAACTGCACATAGGGTTCACGTTCACGCTGTCGCGGCATGCTACCAGTGTTAAAGACTGCGATGGAGCTCCGTATGCCACAGCAAACTGGCTGACACTGACGGCGGCGGTGCACAAATGCTGCGCAGCTAGCGCCATTCGACGGCCAACACCACGGTTCCTGGTGTGTCCGCTGTGCCGTGCGTGTGATCATTGCTTGTACAGCCCTCTCGCAGTGTCCGGAGCAAGTATGGTGGGTCTGACAGACCGGTGTCAATGTGTTCTTTTTTCCATTTCCATGAGTGTACTACCCTTCTTATGAACAGGTACCTGTTCTTTCTTTCAACTGCAGGGAACAGTTTTTTGTTTAAGGGATCTATGATAGTTTATAGTTAGAAGATGGACTATATCAGCCACAAATTCAGTATAGATTCTGACAAGCATTCCATCAGGCCAAGGAACTTTGTTCAATTTTAATGATTTCAGCTGTTTCTTAACGCCACTGACACTAACACTTCTTTCACTCATCTTTTCAGTGGTATGAGGATTAAATTGGGGCAATTTCCTGGGTTTTCTTTTGTAAAAGAACATCTAAAAATGGAATTAAATATTTCAGGTTTTGCTTTGCTGCTCTCAGTTTCAGTTCTTGTCTCATTCATGTGTGAATTGACTGTAACCTCAGTGGTGCCTCTAACAGCTTCTATGTACGACCAAAATGTCTTTGTCTTTGTGAAAGACCATTTGACTCTTTTCTTATATGGTATTCATTGAAAGCTTCAAGCATTGCTCTCTTGACAGCCAAACATGTTTCATTTGGCACCCTATATCTGTAATCCTATTTTTTTGCACCTATTATGCAATAGTCTCTGTTTGTTTAGAAGTTTCTTCACAGTGACTATACACAATGGAGGGTCCCATTGGAGTAGTGTGGTAAGGAGGAGCTGGTACAGAAGAAAAAAGAGTAAAAATAAAACCATAATGGGTACAAAAAAAAGACAAAGAAATGCAAGAAGCAGAAACAACAGCGGGCTATATATCGGTAACTTAAAGAGAACCACCACAACTGCTACAGTAGTGAAATACCTTAACAAGAAAGGAATACTGGGACAACTAGAGTGTGAAGAACTGCACACACTGGGTGACAAAAAAGCTTTCAAAGTAGGCATCTCATTTGAAAATCTACAAATCACATAAGAACCAAAATTCTGGCCTCAAAACATAAAAGTACATCGATTTCGTTTCCCAAGACAATCAATGGAAGAGGGAGCAGAGCTCAACTAAAACTAGGAAGAAAACCAGAGGAGCAAGAAGTAAAAGCAGTCTTGTGGAATACAGAAGGAATAAAAAGTGCTCTTAACCTAACACCAACAGACATTCTGCAAAACTCAGATCTTGCAATTCTAGCAGAAACCTTCCTGATAGACAACTGGCAATATAAAGATTTCTACAATTATCACTTAATGACAAAGAAGGGAGAAAGAGGATGACCCATGCCCACCAAAAAAATCATAAAACAAGAAAATAGTATGCTAGTAGAAGTATAAATATAATTGCAGCCTATTTTAAACTGCACACAAATGCTGTAGAAATAATTGACAAAATAGTCACACTCATGAAACAATGTGACAGCAAACCACCATTATTGCAGGTGATCTCAACTGCAGAACAGACACAGAGAACTATACAACAAGACTAGTCATTGAAACCCTAGAAGAAGATGGTTTCACCCTACTGAATGATAGACAGATACCTACATATATATGCCACAATGGGAAAAGCACCAATGATATCACATTAACAAGAGGAGAAATAAAAGGAAGTATTCAACCAATATGGCATGACTCCATCACTCCTATAAGAAAGCACATTCCAATGAAGGTAAAAATAAATAATGTCATGTCACCGCCAGCAAGAAAGACCCACCAAAGTACACAAAGAAAAATACACTCCTGGAAATGGAAAAAAGAACACATTGACACCGGTGTGTCAGACCCACCATACTTGCTCCGGACACTGCGAGAGGGCTGTACAAGCAATGATCACACGCACGGCACAGCGGACACACCAGGAACCGCGGTGTTGGCCGTCGAATGGCGCTAGCTGTGCAGCATTTGTGCACCGCCGCCGTCAGTGTCAGCCAGTTTGCCGTGGCATACGGAGCTCCATCGCAGTCTTTAACACTGGTAGCATGCCGCGACAGCGTGAACGTGAACCGTATGTGCAGTTGACGGACTTTGAGCGAGGGCGTATAGTGGGCATGCGGGAGGCGGGGTGGACATACCGCCGAATTGCTCAACACGTGGGGCGTGAGGTCTCCACAGTACATCGATGTTGTCGCCAGTGGTCGGCGGAAGGTGCACGTGCCCGTCGACCTGGGACCGGACCGCAGCGACGCACGGATGCACGCCAAGACCGTAGGATCCTACACAGTGCCGTAGGGGACCGCACCGCCACTTCCCAGCAAATTAGGGACACTGTTGCTCCTGGGGTATCGGCGAGGAACATTCGCAACCGTCTCCATGAAGCTGGGCTACGGTCCCGCACACCATTAGGCCGTCTTCCGCTCACGCCCCAACATCGTGCAGCCCGCCTCCAGTGGTGTCGCGACAGGCGTGAATGGAGGGACGAATGGAGACGTGTCGTCTTCAGTGATGAGAGTCGCTTCTGCCTTGGTGCCAATGATGGTCGTATGCGTGTTTGGTGCCGTGCAGGTGAGCGCCACAATCAGGACTGCATACGACCAAGGCACACAGGGCCAACACCCGGCATCATGGTGTGGGGAGCGATCTCCTACACTGGCCGTACACCACTGGTGATCGTCGAGGGGACACTGAATACTGCACGGTACATCCAAACCCTCATCGAACCCATCGTTCTACCATTCCTAGACCGGCAAGGGAACTTGCTGTTCCAACAGGACAATGCACGTCCGCATGTATCCCGTGCCACCCAACGTGCTCTAGAAGGTGTAAGTCAACTACCCTGGCCAGCAAGATCTCCGGATCTGTCCCCCATTGAGCATGTATGGGACTGGATGAAGCGTCATCTCACGCGGTCTGCACGTCCAGCACGAACGCTGGTCCAACTGAGGCGCCAGGTGGAAATGGCATGGCAAGCCGTTCCACAGGACTACATCCAGCATCTCTACGATCGTCTCCATGGGAGAATAGCAGCCTGCATTGCTGCGAAAGGTGGATATACACTGTACTAGTGCCGACATTGTGCATGCTCTGTTGCCTGTGTCTATGTGCCTGTGGTTCTGTCAGTGTGATCATGTGATGTATCTGACCCCAGGAATGTGTCAATAAAGTTTCCCCTTCCTGGGACAATGAATTCACGGTGTTCTTATTTCAATTTCCAGGAGTGTAGATAAAGAAAAATTAACAAACCAGCAAGAACAAATAACACAAATATAAACTTTAATAGAGGAAGGAGACCTTGAAAAAGCAACAGAAAAAATAGAAGATCTCCTAAAAAATTCTGTGATACAAACAAACCCAAAAATAAGGATGGCAAAAAGATGGTTCGATGCTGAATGCTACAGTAAAAGGAGCACTGTTCTAAGAATGCTCCACAGATAAAGAAACCAGCAAAATGAGGAAACATACAAACTGTATGCAGAAGAGAGGAGAATCTACAAAAAACTAATAGAAGAGAAGAAAAAAGAATACATAGAAAGAGAGGCAAAAAGAGAAGTGGATGAAGCAGAGAAAGACCCATACACAGCAGCAAGACCAAGACAACTGGCTTATACACCAAATATAGACATGAAGGAATGGGAAGACCACTTCAATAAGATACTGAAAAAATGAGGAATCAAAACACCCCCAAAGAAAGAGAAACAACATAAAACTAAGGAAAAAGACAATGTATGGGAACCTCTAAATGAGGAAGATGTAAAAGAAGTAATAAAAGCACTGAAGAACAAGAAAGCGGCAGGACCCAATAATATATATAATGAAGATGCAAAAGAGGCCCTCCAACACATATGGATCAAACTATTCAACAAATGCTGGGAACTTAGAAGAATTCTGACCTAATGGAGACACTCGACAATAAAAGTTCTCTACAAACATAGAGGAGACCCAATGGACCCAAACAAGTACAGAGGCATAGCTCTGGAAAATACTCAATTCAAGATGTTTTCAAAGATAATTACACAAAAAATCAAAGCTGTGTGGACAGTCATCTCCCAGAACAACAAATGGGCTTCAGATCTGAAAGATCAACACTTACGGCAGTCAGGCTTCTTCTAAACAACATTGATGAAGTGCTACAAAAGAAACAAATGTTCTACACAGTGTTCATAGACTTTACCAAAGCCTTTGACCTACTGGAAAGAGATCTCATAGTCCGAAAACTGGAAAACACAACAGGAGAAGATAGCGTATGGGCAAGAATAATTAAGTCAATACTCAAATACAACTTAATTACAATATCAGACAACCTCTCTTTTTCAGACCTCATTCTGCAATCAAACAGAGTCTTACAGGGTGACCCAGTGCCCCTTTGCTGTACATTCTTGCCACTGAAGAAGTACTGGGAATTGGAGGAAATGAATAAGGTGTACACGCATATGCATATGCTGACGACATAGCCGTAGGTTCAACAGATATATGGAAGCTGCAGAAAATCATTGAGAAAATAGACAAATGGCACAGTGAACACAAACTACACATAAACATAACAAAGACAGAAATGATGATTTTCAGAAAACGAGGTAAAACACCCAAGAATGAGGAAATCAACATCAGAGGACAAAAAATAAAAATCTCATCAGAATTTAAATACCTAGGGGTGACATTGCAACCAACAGCCAAATGCTTCACAAAACATACAACAGAATGTGCAGCCCAAGCAATAATAGCAATACAGGACATCAAAAACATCCGCCTACTCAGTCTAGAAATGACCATGAAATTATTCAACACAAAAATCTTGCCAATCCTGGCCTATAGGATGGAGGTTATATGGGACCACATGACAGAAAAAAATCTAGAAACACTAGAAAAGGTTAAATTGACTTATCTAAAAAGAGCACTAGGTCTCTCAAAGACAACAAGATCTAGACTAGTGTACCTGCTAGCAAGAGAGACATTCCTAATTGAAGACATCAAATTTTGATATATGTTGCCACACACCAGAGCTTCCAGAAATCAACTGAAGATCATGGAGGACAAACGAGAAAAAAATGGCTGGAGTTCTATGGCACTGAAGCAATGACAAACCACTCATGGACAGCACCAAACTTCAAACTGCAACATGTTGTACCTAGATTTTCTATTCACGGCTTTCATCATCTAATTTGCAAAAACAAAACTTATCACAACCCAACCACAACATGTGTATGTGAACTGTGTAATCACATAGAACTGTGCAGTAAAAGAGTGAAATCGATAAATGAATATGCAAAAATGTAAAATGTAAATATAAATGCAAAATGTTAAGCAAAGTAACCATAAATGGCTATTTGGCTGCAATTTTATTAAATATGAAAAATTATGAACTGTTCCACTGGGTACATATGTATCCAGTGCATTGTCAACTATTCTTCTGAACTTGAGCCATAGTACCTCTACATGCTCCTGCCTTCTGCTGAAAATTTAAAGTTCCTCATTGAGATGTGTCACTACTGCATTTTTATCCAGTTTACCGAACGTATATATCTTCCTACTTGTTATGACTGTCCTTTGGACTTTGGTAATCATTGTTGCCACAAACATTCATGATCACTGACATGAGTTTCGACTCTGACATCTTCAGAGAAGTCAAGTCTATTCGTTTCCATTATGTCCAATACATTTCCATTGTCAGAGGGGTTCCAAACTAGCTGTTCTAGATAGTTTTCAGAGAAGGCATGATTCTTAGGGTATCTTGCACATTAAAAAGCTATAATTTTTCCAGTTAATTGTTGGATGATTAAAGTCTCCACCAATGATTACAGATAATTTTGCAATCAGAACACTGAACGCAATATCTTTCAGATAGCCCCACAGCCAGAAGTCACATGGATTAAGATCAGGTGATCGGGATGGCCAGGCTGTAGGGAAATGCCACTTCAGTAGCTGCTCAACTGGGTTTGCAATGTGTGGAGGTGCACCATCTTGCATAAAAATGATCCCATCCACATATCTACGCTATTGGAGAGCTGAAATAACGTGGTTGCGCAAAATTCATTCTTAGCACTTACTAGTGACGGTAAAGGTAACAGGACTGGGAGCACATGTTTCTTCGAAAAAATATGGCTCTATGATAAATGATGCCATAAACCCGCAGCACACAGTGACCTTTTCAGGATGAAGTGGTACTGGTTGATTTTATGTTGCCCATATTTGGCAATTCTGTGTATATCCAGTCACGTGGAAGTGGGCTGCATCTGTCCATAAAATCTTCCACAGGCAATCGTTGTCCACTTTCATGCAAGCAAGAAATTCTGAAGGAAAGGTCTCTCCTGCTGGCAGGTCAACAGGAAGCAACTCGTGCACATGGATAATTTTGAATGGAAAGAAAGAAGAATGTTTTGTAGGATTTTGTGCATGGTGCTCACAGGTATGTCCAATGTTCCGGGAATTCTCCATGCACTATACGTTTGCACACCACCACTCATCTCCTCCTGCATAGCTGTGACCACTGCTTCCACTGACGTTGAATCAATTCGTTTCCTCCCTCTACCAGGTTGCACACCAAAAGAATCCATCTTTTTGAATCTCCAAATGATTTTCTTCAGATCCACGGCAGTCATCGGACCAACGCCTTTTTTCAAACCCTCCAGCGTCCAGAAAGTCTGCAGAGTGACATGTGCACAGTCATCATTCTTGTAATACAGCTTTACAAGCAGAGCACAATCCTGGATTAAGACAGTCATGGCAAACGTTGCAGAGGTGAAAGGAGGAAAGGACATGTGTCTGGCATATTCATACCAACTTCAATGGGTCGTACACATGACAGGTGTTTTCATTTACGCATTCTGACACATACAACACCATCTATTGATCAATTTTCACACTATTTTTTTTCTTCTGTCATATGTTTTCCCCCTTCTCCATTGCAATTTGACACCATTGTGACCAACAGTGTTTTGAAAGTTTAACTTTAATTATAATTATAATTAAGTTTAACTTTAATTATAATCTCCCTGTACTTTGAATATTGGTTGTTTTGTTTGGAACATACAATTCTCAAACATGGTCCTCCATCATTAAACCTTGAGAACAATTTGTGATATGCTAAACTCAAAAGTATGTCTGTTTAGTAAAACTACAACATTAAGTAAAACTGTATTGAAAGAAAAACTATAATGGCTAATAATACTATAACAAGATCTTCTAAAACCACAAGTAATGAATGGGTACAATGTACTTCCCAGTAAGGTATTAATTTCCGTAATGTACTTAACTGCCCATTGCAAATATGATTAAATAGGCATGATGCTTTTATAGACATAAAAAGTAACACACCTTCTATAGAAACATCAGTTACAACAAGTGCAGCAATTATCAAAAAAATTATAATACGTCCATTGTTTGGCCTCCATCTGAAGCAAGTATACATCATGTCTTTCACCATTCCACACTGAAAGAGTTCCCCAAAACAGCAGAAATGTGGACAGCTTTGTGTATTCCTGGCCTGTAAAATCACAGAGAAGGTATTATTTTTTTCAAATTTTCCATATCTTAATGTCTCACAAGCAGAACAACAGGAAACAAGAAGACAACACTAGATGAATTTAGTGTCACAATTAAGAGCCAAGGAAAATGAGAGTTAAAATAGTCATGTCACATGTTCAATAAATAAGTTGCTAATGGATACACATATTAAACAAATAAAAGTATACATTTGAAAAATCACTTTCTGTCTCTTCATGGCCTCCTTGTACATTAAATCATTTGTCTCTTCATTTCATATGCCCTTGAAACACACAGAGATCTCCTCTTGTACAGTTTCACTGTCTTGCAATAACATGCATTCAAAATATTAGATGGATTTTGATTTTACTCATGATGGATACGAGATTGTTGTTGTTAAACTCAATGTTAAAATGTAGGCTCAACCACCATTCTGTGAGATACATTCCAATATTAGTGGCGTTATCTCACTGGCACTTATTGGCAATCATTTCAGAATTTAACTGATTTATGAACTTCTCTTTGGAGGCACCTGTGGCATAAGTCCTCACAGTTCACCAATACATCTAAGAGCTACAAGTTAACTGACTCTAGTCAAGACAACCATTTCTCATAGTAGCTGAACGTCCACTGTGACAGAATTTCATCCCTAAACTTTTTCAGGAGGAGCTTGCTCTCCTCCTTACTTCCAGCTAATGACAAATAGCACTTTACTACTCCATGCTTTGATTTACCACAAAGGATGTGATCTCAGCTAAACAGTATAGGAACCATGTGAGAGAGATGAGCAAAAATGTTGCACAAAGAGGGAGGGGAGAATGAGAGGGATGGGGGGGAGGGGGGGCAAATGACCTCATAAAAGTATGACTGTGGTGTGGAGAAACAGATCCTGAAACAAATCCAACAGTGTCCAGTAAGAGCATATCTTGCTGCTCATGCAGACTTCCTGATGATGAATGAAAATTGTGTTGTTTTTATGTTAAATTTAGATTTAAATTTCCTATTTAATATTTTTACCTGTGTTCTGCTTTCTCTCTTTCTGAAAAAGTATAGCTGTAATAGCTACATGATAAATAAATAATTATTTGGATTGTTAGGAAGTTGTTCACATGAGATATGTTGTATAATTGGATCATACAAATGGAAGTTGCTGTATTATTAGCAGTACAAGGAAAAGCATGGTCATTCAAGATCAATATCCCTGTAGTGAAAGGGTCTGATCATTTCCAACAAACAATCTTAAAGAGTTTCCTGGTAATGTTAAAGTACAAGATGGTATTAGAACATGTTCTAAAGGCTGGAACGCTGTGAGCTGGATGCCTTTTTTGAGTCTCATATGACTGAACATCATATTCATCAGAACGGTCTTTAATTCCGCAGGATGCGCAAATGTATTGGTATGTTTAACATCACTCATGTCCAGTGAGCACACATGCCGTGGAAGAATTGTTGATGTAGCTAGCTACTCAAGTGAATTTCTTTAACAGGTGAATATAAGGCTATCCAGTGATAATCATATCCTCTGTCTCTGTTAACTTACTCATCTGTACCAGTAGACTCCAACTGCCTTGACTGTTTACTGTTTGCATTGTGACACAAATTACGAATGAGTAGCTTCCACTACTCTCAGGAATAATGGAACTTTGTTTAATACTGGGCTAACTAAGCATGTACATAATGTACTAGAAGTGCTTGGACTTTATCAGGAACTATCTCATGTTAATTTCTGTTTTGGCCCATATAAAGTTCCACCAAGAGATATTACTGTTTGGTTTCACAGATTAACAGACAATTTAAATGTTTTGTTACAGAAGTTTATTTATCTTCAGTAAATGCTGTTGGACTTTAGAAAGGGTTTCACTCTGGCAATGAGATGGTTGTGGTTTTGATTTACCAAGTCCTGCTTTGGATGCTAAATTGAGCTGTGGCAGTAGCAGCTAGACAAGCATCAGGAACTCACACATTTAACTACACAATAGTTCAATGCGGATTCAGTCACAGGCACTTTCAGCCATCCCAGAACATCAGTCATTTAACAAGGCTCAAGAAGACTTGAGAAAAATATAAAAGATACCTTGCATTGCATGACCGGCTGTGTCCTGATCACCAAAAATGCCTTTTTTGCTATCTGCAAATCCACAGTTATATTACTTGGTTCATAATTAACTCCACTGTCTGGCCCATCTGTATTACTGTTGTCTGAATTATACTCTTTATCAAATATTCTCTTTATCACCAGATTATATTGTCAACAGAATGCATGTGGTAGTGGCAAGGCTTGAATTGTTATTGCCTTGGATTGTGGAGTATCAGAGGCTGAGATGAAAATGTAAAACCCCATGTGAGTGGAGTAAATTACACATGGATAGCCTATGTGATGTAGTCATTCATTTATCCCCTGATAAGGACGTCTGCATACAAACCTTCAGACTGTCTGACCCCTCTCTGCCAGAAGGGCAGTAAATTGCAAGTTAATTTGTAGTACCGCAAACAGCTTATCAAACTTTCTCAGCAGACTTTGATATTTTACATGTCGTCCAGAGCCGTAATGGTACAGCACAGTGAGTTGCTGTTAAAGAGTCTCTAATGGTAAATAAATTCCATACAGCAGCAGTTACCTGGTCACGTTCTCTGGAATCCTGGGCTACTACCAGGCATCAACTGGAGTGATACACTTTATTTCCAAGTTGCCCAGATTGTTTTTCCTTGCATCACAGACACAAATGTACAAATTATGAGGATGAGTGTCATAAGTGTTTGCACAGATGTGACATTGCAGAAGTATGCCACAGCATGGCAGCATCAATCCCAGACAGTTCAAATTAATAACATTTCAGACAGTGATCAGGTGCTAGTATTGCATAAAATTTTGTTACATGCAGCAGAGCTAGACATTCCAGTGACTTTTTTGTTGAATACTGGTGCATCAGCTTCAATCATAAACCTGTATATGTACTTTAGTAATGATGTTCCCTCGCTCAGTGAAGTGCAATCAAAGCTGTGGACATACAGCCATATTACTTAGGTTATGTGCAACTGATGCCCATTACAATAAGGCGTTTCTGGCAGATCTTTCAATCAAGAACATTTGACTTTGATGCATATTTCGCCACTGGATTTGCATTACACCATGAAGTGCACTCAGCTGGTCATTGATACCCTGTGTTGTCATTGATATACTTTGTACAAAATTTGCACCACTATTTGAAACATTTATGGTGAAAGCAATTGAATTTCAGGTCCACATTGTCTTAAGGCAAATATGAGACTTTTTAAAGCTTACCTGATTCTGTTGGCCATTAAAGGTAAGTTGAGACTGAACTAGATAGACTAGAATGACAAGAAGTTCTCTCCCCATTTTCTATAGTCATTGGCATTCACTGTTAATGGTGGCTAGGAGACCTTGAGGGCTCTCTATGTTACTGTGGACACTTTAAGGAAACTATTAATACTCATGCAGACACTGATCTTATCCTTTGCCTCATCCAAATGAGCTTTCTTCTAAGATTTCATGAAGAATATTTTTGTCTTTTCAGAATCTGATCTAGTAAAGGTTTAGTGCCAGCTGCCTGTTGATGAGGGCTTATGGAAGATTTCAATCTTGAACATATCATTCAGCCTGTATCAATACAGGGCTGTTCAAAAAGAAGGAATAGATTTCAAACATTTATTGCTTCCAAACTAAAAAAGATAGAAACACAATTCCATCATTCTTGAAAAGAGAAAAGTTCAAATTTGTATGCATTCAGTGTGAGTACCATGTGTTACACAACAAACATCAAAATGGTGGCTCATTTCCTCCCACAAATGAAGCAGCTGGTCTCTCATTATTGAGTTCATTGTTTCAACAATGTGATATCACAGACTTTCCAGACTGTCAAGCATAGAGGGGTTAAAAATGCAATCTTTTATGTAATCCCAAAGATGAAAGTCACAATGTGTGAGGTCTGGAAACCTGGGAGGCCACTGGTGATGAAGTTCTTCTTCTCATCCTCCTCTTCCAATCCAACGTCCTGGAATGGTGTCATCCAGGTAACACCAGAATGCTTAGAGAAATGACGTGGGGCACAATCTGGAATGAAGATGAAGTCATCTGAATCATCCTCAAGTTGAGGAAATAACCAGTTTGAAGCATGACTAGATAGGTTAGTCCTGTCACAGTTTCCTCCATGAAGAAGAACACAACAGTATCAATGTGGCTGTGATTGGAACATCTTCCCAGACTGCTCAAATTTTAAACTGTTGTCTATCCAGGAATATTGGAATTATGGTGCTACCTTTTATAATTTGGAAGATATAAATGTTTGAAATCTGTTCCTTATTTTTGAATATCCCTGTATAACAGCTTGCCTTTTTGGGTGATTAGGTTCTCACTACATTCCCTTTCTTTTTTTTTTTTTTTTTTTGAACAAATTATTGCAGAGATGTATAAATTGTCTCAACAATGTCTTGATCACTGGTCACACAACAGAAGAACATTTGCGCAATCCACATCTTGTTCCTGTGGCCCTTGCACAGAGAAGCTTTACGTGCAACTTTTTCAAATGTGCCTTCTTTCAACTGTGGCCACTTATGTAGATTGTAGCCCAAGTGAAGAGGGCCTATGGAACACAAATGAACATGTAGAGGCTATTCCAGTGTGCTTGTGCCTAAATCTGTTAAGGATCTTAAGCATTTATAGAATAAGTGGAATACAATGTGTGATTTATTCACCAGCCGGACTTCACAGCCCAATTGAAAAATTGTCTCAATAAAAAATGGAGTCTCTTTTCAATGATCCAAAAAGCCCAATAGTGAAATACTACATGATTTATTCACCAGCTGGACTTTGCAGCCCAACTAACAAACTGTCTCAGTAAAAATGGAGTCCAGTTTCAATGGTCCAAAGAGTGTCACTGTGATTTGCAGAAGTTAAAATTGGCCCTCCAATCAGCACCTTGCCTTATGGCTTGACAGCCCTCCCTGCCATTGATGTAGGCACAGATGAATACCCACATGGTTTTGGCTCTCTCCCATGTTAATGGACAGTACACTTACTCTAGCTCATGACATTATTAATCAGATCATAAACGAAGTGTTGGCTATCATTTTTGGTATCCTCAAATTTGTCATTTTTTAATAATATTTCACTTTTTCTATAAATACTTCTTGTAGATTCTTAGTGGATTTAGGCACAAGAACATTCTGAATAGCCTCTACATTTTTTTGGTGTCACTCAGTTTACAACCTAAACAAGTGGCCACAGTTGAAAGAATTCATATCCAACCATAAACTTCTGTTGTCATTATCTGGCCCTAAGGCAAAATTGCCAGAGCTTGTGGAACATTGCCTTTATCAATTGGCTCTCTATTTCACAAATTTTCAATGTTTCATTCACTATCATCATTCTAATGGCATGTTCTTTCTTAGCTTCAAGCAGGCCATGATCCAAAATTTGACCCCAAGGAGACAGCTTAATTTCAGTTAGATAAGTACCCTCCCAATTCCTGTGACAGCCTGGAGGTGCAACCCGCTGCTCCAACGGGTCTTGGGTCTTGAAATATGTCCAGTAACATGGCCTAACAAGTTCTCAGATAACCTCCAGGCATTCATCACCCCCCCCCCTCTCCCCTCCAAGAGCACCAGGTTTTGCAATGTGTGGTGCTGCTAGTGATAGTGCTGTACGGTGACACCATGTACTCAGCGATGTTATGTGCTGCAGTTCATGCATTGACCCCAGTGAGGGATTGCAACAATGAGGCAACTGGAAAGCCACTGTATCTACCGGCCTTATATGGGCAACAATGTTGTATGGGTAGTGCAACAGTATACTGTCTGCCAGACATATCAACTGGCCTTACCAAATTCATGCTGATTTCATGGGATGTTTAATGGGATCCTAGTGTTTAACTGTTGTGAACTCCTTTCACTTCCCATATTTCAGCTGTCTCCACCAGACAACATGGTGGGAGCCTTCTAGTGGATATTTGCAATAGGAGGGGCGCTCTCCTGCAGGTGACCTACAATGGTTCCCAATTCACGTTGGCTCATTTGCACCCACAATGGAATTAAACATCTTACCCCATACTCTTTCCATTCAGCCTCAAACAGACGGGCAGAATGGCTTGTATACAATTTCAAAGTAATTATGTTTGAAACTGTTGCCTATGGCTAGCATCCTTGACTAGTTATCAAACAGTCCTGTGTCCTGGGTTTGAAGCTCACCACTGCTTAAATTTTGAATAAAAATCATCAGCAGTGGCAGCCAAAGATTTCCTGCATAAGAAGTCACTGTTGTTCTGCCAATGGCTCTGTCAAAGAGGGCAGAGGAGTGGACAGAGGTTCAGGGCAGTCCCTTACCCTTGGGGTGGAAAACTGCCCCTAAAAGGTGGAAGAATCTGAAATGATCAATGGCATGAGGATGCAGAAGGCTATGAAAACCATTGCATTAGAGCCACATAATGTGCATCCACAGGACATGTGGCCTCTAATTGAAAAAGTATCTTGATGATCTCTCCACTGGCAAAAGATTCCAGACTTGTCCCCCATTCAGATCTGCTGGAGAGGCTGTCAAGGGGGAAATGACCATCAGAAAAAGACTGAATAACCAATGAAAGGGTATCATTCTATGAATCAGAGCATGGAATGCTTTAAGCATGGTAGGGAAGCTAGAAAATCTGAAGAGGGAAATGCTAAGGGTCACTCTAGATATAGTGGGGGTCAGTGAAGTGAAATAGAATGAAGACCAGGATGATTGATCAAATAAGTATAGGGTAACAGCAGCAGAAAATGTTGTAATGGGACTAGGATATGTTACGAATAGGAAGGTACAGTATATAGTGAGTTACTGTGAACATTTCAGTAATACAGTTGGTGTTATCAGAATCGACAACAAATCAAAACCAACAACAATAGTTCAGGCATACATGCTGACATCAGAGGGAGAGGATGAAGAGATAAGGAAAGTGTATGAGGATTCTGAATGGATAATTCAATATGTAAAGGGAGATCAAAATCTAATAGTCCTGGGGGACTGGATTGCAGTTGTAGGGGAAAGAATAGAAGAAAGGATTATTATAGAACATGGGGAAGGCAGTAGAAATGAGAGAAAGACTAATTTCTGCAATAAATTTAAGCTAGTAATGGCAAATACTCTGGTTAAGAATAACAAGAGGAGGTGGTACACTTCAAAAAGCCAGGAGATACGAGGAGATTTGAGTTATATTACACTAGGGTTAGGCAGAGATTCCGAAATCAGATATTGGGTTGTAAGGCATACTCATGAGCAAATATAAACTCAGATCACAATTTAGTAATGATGAAGAGTGGACTGAAGTTTAAAGAGACAAGTCAGCAAGAATCAATGTGCAAAGGACTGGGATACATAAGTTTAAGGAATGAAGAGATATGCTGGAAGTTCTCTGAGTCTGTTGATACTGTGATAGTGAGTAGCTCAGCAGGCAGTTCCAGTTGAATATCTCCAAAAAGAACAATCACAAAAGTTGGTAACAGAAGAAATACTTCAGCTGCTCGATGAAAGAAAGAAGTACAAAAAAGTTTAGGAAAACTGAAGAATACAGAAATACAAGTCACTTAGGAAATAAATAAAAGTATGTGCATGGAAGCTAAGATAAAATGCCTGCATAAAAATGTGAAGAAATCAAAAAAGAAATGATAGTTGAAAGGACTGACTCAGCATACAGAAAAGTTAAAACAACATATGGTGAAATTAAAAGCAAGGGCAGTAACATTAAAAGTGCAATGGGAATTCCACTGATATATGCAGAGGAGAGGGTGGATAAGTGGAAAAAGAGCACTGAAGACCTCTATGAAGGGGGGACTTGCCTGATGATTTGATAGAAGAAGAAACAGGAGTAAAAAGGGAAGAGATAGCACATACAGTATTAGAACCAGAACTTGAAAGAGATTTGGATGACTTAAAATCAAATAAGGCAGAATGGGTAGATAACATTCCAGCAGACTTTATGAAGTCATTGGGGAAAGTGGCTACAAAAGGACTATTCACATTGATGTGTAGAATGTGTGAGACAGGTGATATACCATCAGACTTTTGGAACAACATGATGCACATAATTCCAAAGACAGAAAGATCTGACAAGTGCAAGAATTACTGCACAGTCAGCTTAACAGCTCATGCATCCAAGTTGCTGACAAGAATAATATACAGCAGAATTGGAAAAAAACAGAATCTGTTAGATGAGCATCAGTTTGGCTTCAGAAAAGGTAAAGGTGCCAGAAAGGCAGTTCTGATACTGTGGCTGATAATTGAGGCAAGCCTGAAGAAAAATGTTCCATGTGTAATGGATTAAGAACAGAACATAGGCAGCAAAGATTAAACAAGTGAGAAAGTCATAATATTGGATTTATTATTACCCACCACTTACACAATTTGTTTGATATGAGCACCGAAGATGCCAACAAGATGTTGCATCCATAAAATCACATGATCAATAGTTGCTCTGAGTAACTAGTTCTTGTTTACTGGTCTTCAGATCAGGTAGGGGAGTGAATGTGTCCCTGATAAATGCATTCTTTTAGATATTCCCATAGCCAAAAGTCACACGGATTCAAATCAGGTGATCTTGCAGGCCATGCATCTGGGAAACCTCTGGAGGTAACATGTTTGTGGAAGGTTGCATTAAGCAGATCTTTCACTGGGTGACCCTCATGAGATGTTGCTCCATCTTGCATGAAAGCAGTAGTTTCCACACAGCTGTGCTCCTCCAAAGCAGGAATCATGTGTTGCACAAGGAGGTCTCAATAACATGCAGACATTACAGAACATCTGACGGGCCTTCTGGGTATATTCTCTTCAAAGAAGGATGGACTGAGAATAAAGGTGCATGTAATCCACACCACACAGACACAAATGGTGAGTGCAATGGCTGTTTGTGCACAAAATGTGGTTTAATAGTACCCCAGATGCAGCAGTTCTGTGTACTCATTACATCCTTCAGAGTAAAATGTGCCTCGTCTCTCCATAAAATATTGCCTAGCCACACGTCATCTTTGATCCATCCCAGAAGCCGAAGAGCACTTTCTAAACATTGCTGTGAATAATGTGGTTTTAGTTGCTACACTGTCTGGAACTTGTACAAGTACCAGCATAAAATAGACTGCAAAGCTTTCCATAATGCACATCATCATGAAACTCCACTACATGGGTCATGGGATGCATGGTCATTTACAGCAACAGCAACTTTGTTAATAACTTCGACTGGTATAGGATGCCTTCCTCTTCCAGGTGCCATACTAAGCTAGCACATTTTCAAATTTCATCATCATCATCTTCCATAAACCATTTAATATCACTGGGCATCTTCTCAGACCATTAAGTCAGCAGTAATCTCTTAATGCAGTATCGTAACTGTTGCTGTTCACATAACACAGTTTTGCTAACAATGAATGATCTCTCTCTCCATAGCCATACTGTTCACTCACATTATGGCTGATCAAATGTCCATCAGGCAAACAGTAAACAGAGCCAGATTTGCACCTAGCTGTCACAACTGGAACTAATTTGTTTTCCAGCATAAACTGGTCCCAAAAAAATGTACAGGCATATCCATGAAGTTTCACTGCTGTACGATAATTACAACCCGCAATAGATCTCTGTGAGTAGTTGCAGTTTAATTATAACTGGTCAGTACTGTCTGTGTGCAATATGGCAAATTACATTCATCTTGAGGGACAGAAGAAGTAAAGTATTACTTGAGGCAGAACTCCGAGTCTGTGTGCACTGTTTGATTTTATTGAGTTATATGTTATACTGATTAGTCAGTTGGTGATCATAATAAGAGGTGAGATGTTGATTAGTCAATTGGTGATCACAATACATAGTGTGTTTTCAAATACTCTCCATAATTCACAATGGGGATATTGACTGATCAGCCAGAACATTATGATCACTGACGCACTATCGATACGATAGCAGTGTTACCTGGTGAGGAACGACTACTAGTCAGACACATGCATGGTGCACATATTATCAGTGAGTGTGTGCCTGTGTGTAGACTGTGGAAGGCCTGTGATTTATCTGAGTTTGACCAAGAGCAGATTGTGATGGCCCAGAAACTTGGCATGAGCATTTTGGAAAAAGCTCGACTTGTTGGGTGTTCAAAGAGTGCTATGGCGAGTGTCTTCAACACAAGTCGAAGCCAAGGTGAAACCACATCCACATATCATGGGATTGGGCAGCCACACCTCATTACAGATATTGGAGATCTTAGGCTGGCAGACTGGTAAAACATGACATGTGGTGAACTGTGGCAAAGCTAACATCAGACTTTAATGCTGGGCAGAGTACAAGTGTGTCTGAACACACAGTGCACTGAACACTTGTATTGATGGGCCTCAACAGCCAATGAACCAGGCATGCATCTTCCAGGGGGGACAGCTACCAACATATGCACTATGGGATGGAGACAAGTTGGCAGCATCTCCATTACGCTCCGGGCAACATTCACATGGCCCTCCATGGGTCAAGAGGAGCTTGTGCAAGGAACCATGCATGTGCCAATGTTAATATCATGACACTGACAACTATAACTGAAATGGGTGCGTGACCATCTGCACTGGATACTGGCACAGTGGCAAAGCATTGCAAGGTCTGATGAATCCTGATACCTTCTTCATCATGCTGATGGGAGAGAGCAAATCCGACGTCTTCCAGGGGAATAGCTCCTGATACCTCTACTGTGGGACAGAGACAAACTGGCAGCCACTCCATTATGCTCTGGGGAACATTTACATGCACACCCATGGGTCCAGTGGAGCTCATACAAGGTACCATGATGGCCAAGGCATATCATATATTGGTTGTAGATCACATACACCCCTTCACGATGATCATGTTTCCTGATGGCAGCGGCTTTTTTCAACAAGATAATGTGCTGTCTTACAAGCCCAGGTGTGTGATGGAATGTTTTGAGGAACACAGTGACAACTTCCAATTGATATGCTGGGCCCCCAACTCACCAGATCTGAACCCACTCGAACAAATCTGGTATGTGATCGAACATGGTGTCAGAGCTCATCACCACCCCCTCCCCAGAATTTTCGGGAATTAGGTGACTTGTGTGTGCATATGCAGTGCCGTATCTCCAGCAATCTACCGAGGTCTCATTGGTTCCATGTTATGAGGCAGTGGTGCTGTTATCCGTGCTGAAGGTGGACATTAGGTAGGTGGTCATAATGTTCTGGGTGATCAGAGCATATCATGTACTAGCATGTGGCAATAGCCTGTCTGATAATAGTATAAATGTCAAAATTGTCCAATAATACATTATTTAATGAAGAGGCAGCCTTACTGCAAGTGACTACATTTTAAAATGCAGGAATTAACTAAAATTTGGGCCAACAGAGGTGAGCATTGCAAATATTTCCAACATATTTAACTATATACATGTGGGTATAGTCTGACAGATCTATTGCAGTGCTTTCCATCTGAACAATTACAGCACTCCAGCATGGCAGCAGTACCACGATGTATCACAGTGTAGGGTGCACGGTACAGTTACTTGGAGTTGTCATAAGCACAGCTGAGGTGTTCTGCAAGGGCCAGGTGAGAGGCAGACACATGTCAATACCAGATTTTGGTGCAACTGGCCCTTCCAACATACTCGTTATGTGAGTACATGTGATGCCAGTATTTGATGTGTGTTACTTATCTTATGATATCATTTAAGATATAAAGAAGAATTAATGATACATTATTTTAAAGAATATGGTACGCTACACTTTTTGAAACCAAATATTTATTAGTACCATGTAAATATACAGTGTTTCTATTAGGGTCAAGAATAAGGTAGCAGAAAAATCTTGGAAATCAACCTAGGCTAATACATACAGGTAGGGGTGTCAGATAAAAAAGATTGCTGAGACATATCTTCTGATGCTCCTACCTTTGTCAGCAACATCATATGGTAATGAGAAAATAAATTTTATTACAATTTTATGAACAATCTCTTTCATTAATGAAAGATGTCAGCTACATGTTACAACATTGTGGCACCTGCTAGGTTACTATCATACACACTACACATTATTTACAGAATATACATTTTATATAATTTGTTAGGTTACTTTCAACCTACTAATGTTTTCATATTTAAAATTGTTCTTAGAATGACATGCCACTTTATCTGTCAGTAATAACTTTTCATCATTGCTAATAATTTAGGCAAATCATGTAATAACACGAATTATATTTTTATTAGTTATTATAAACCAACAAGTAGTTGCAGGAAATTCAGCCTGTGAGTAAATAAGGACCAGCTTGAACCAGACAAGGGACTCAGTTTTCAGCTATGCCAGAAGTGGGAGCTGCATTATTCTGCATGGCATTTTGGATACACATTTCTGTTGTGACTCAGAGTTATTCACAATCATGCTCTCAGTGTTTATGAAAATGTCACAGTTGTGTCACTCTACATGATGATTTCAAGAATTGTGGATGCTGGTTGCATGTTAAGTCCCTTTACATAATCAAACTTATTTGTCAAATTCACATTTATCTATCCATGTACTTGTCAAACAAGTTTGTTCCCAATCCAACAAGTTTGTCAATTTAACCTCATTTCTGAAGTGGACACTGTTCATGTACACTGTATTTTGACACTAGTAATATGGCACCAAATGCAGATAAAGCATTTCAAGCATTCTCTCTGGCACTGTGTTTAAAGAAGGAGCAAACAAGACACTGATCCAGTGAATGGCTTCAAATGAGAGACAAATAGAGCTGTGAAACACTGTCACAGGAAATAATTATGCCAGCTTTCCCTGAATGGAAAGTAAAACTTTTAATAACTTCTTTAGAGTTACTTTGCTCTCAAGTTGAGAAAGAAGTTACAAATATACAAAAATGTATTCTTTTTGCTCGGTCCTCTAATGACAGGTTATTGAAATATGACAGTGTGGGTGTATATGGCCTAAACCATCCATGGAAGAACCTGAGGGCTTCAATTTCGTAAAAATTTTATTGAAGCATCACTTGTACATTGTGCATACAATACTGATTTTCTTCCTAACCTTTTCCTGCATAATATATGGCTGGGAAAGATGTGACAAATCTACCATTTTGGTAACTGCTAGTGCTATTTTGTTTTTATTGTTCATCATAATTTCTGTTGATGCACAGAAACTCATGATACAGTGAGATAAATTGTAATAAAACTTTTCACTAAACATATATGATGAAACATCAATACAAGCAATGTCGCCATTTTGTCAAATTTCCTGTCACTCAAAATGTTTCTCAAACATGGTCCATATTTGATAAACGTGTCAAACAGCACCATAAACATCCAGATCTTTGAGAAACTTATCAAAGTTTGACAACTTGTTTGATCATGTATGGGCATCTTTAGAAGTTTTCATGAGTTAGCCGCAGCAAACTCTACAATGAATCAATATCTAATCCCGAAGTTGTGGTGAACTCATTCAACAATTTCTTTACAAGCATAGCTGAAAAACTGGTCCAAAATAATCCTAACACAAATTACCAACCAGCAAACCAAAAATATCACACATGTGCAGAGTCAATTTTCATTACCAAAGTCACTGAAAATGATGTTGCAAAAGCCCTCAGAGAGTTAAAAAATTCATATTCAGCTGGAATTGATGGTATCCCAGCAGCTGTAATCAAAAATTGTGAACACACAATTGCTGAACCATTAACTCACCTCTGTGACTGTTCTTTACAGGCAGGTATCTTCCCTGAAGCTCTGAAACTTTCTAAAGTAATTCATGTCTTCAAAAAAGGTGATAATAAAGATATGAATAACTACAGGCCTATCTCAATCTCATCCTGCTTTTCTAAAGTTTTTGAAAAAATAATGTCCAAAAAAATGATGGACTTCATTGAAAAAAAAAGATTTACTAAGTTTAGCTCAACATGGGTTCAGAAGCAACAAATCTACTGAAACTACAGTATATGATTGCATAAATATGCTTTTAGAACTGTTAGATAGAAAACAACCCATAACAGCCATATTTCTGGATCTGTCAAAGGCTTTTGACACTGTTGACCACAAAATATTACTGGAAAAATTAGAACGCTACGGTATCAGAGGAACTGAAAACAACTGGATTGCTACATTCCTTGCCCGCATCTCGTGGTCGTGCGGTAGTGTTCTCGCTTCCCACGCCTGGGTTCCCGGGTTCGATTCCCGGCGGGGTCAGGGATTTTCTCTGCCTCGTGATGGCTGGGTGTTGTGTGATGTCCGTAGGTTAGTTAGGTTTAAGAAGTTCTAAGTTCTAGGGGACTGATGACCATAGATGTTAAGTCCCATAGTGCTCAGAGCCATTTGAACCATTTTTTGCTACATTCCTAACCAATCGGATGCAGAGAGTCAGCATGAAATATACTAATAGACAAAGCAACTCAATAACCGAAATACTATCTAGTAATAAAACTGTAAAGCAGGGTGTTCCACAGGGCTCTGTATTGGGACCCCTACTTTTCCTCCTGTATATTAATGACTTGAGCCTGAATGTTGATGCACACAAAACAATAATATTTGCTGATGACACAACTGTACTCCTCAAAGGGGAGAATACAGAGGCTGTGCAAAAAGCTGTGAACTTGGCTATGGATCAACTCAGCAACTGGGCAAAAATCAACAGATTAACTATCAACACCAGAAAGACAGCTTCCATGAACTTCCACACAACACAAAATGCAAATTCCTCTCAGCCATCTGTCACTATAAATAACCAGTCAATAGATACCAACACTGTTTTCAAATTCCTAGGTCTGTGGGTTCAAGATAACCTGAAATGGAATACACATACAGGAAAGGTAAATACCAGGATCTGTACTGGCTGTTATGCATTGAGTGTACTGAAAACATGTGCTAGCCTGAAAACATTAACCAGTGCCTACTACGCTTATATACAAGCCCACCTAAAATATGGTGTAATATTCTGGGGAAATGCTCCAACTGCTCTGAGCACATTCAGAATCCAGAAGAGAGCAATGAGGATTATTACTGGGAGCAAACCCAGAGACTCCTGCAAACCCATCTTCAGAAAGTTGGAAATCCTTACACTGCCTTGCCTCTACATTCTTGAGACTCTAAAATTCTTCAGAAAACACATAGTGCCAACTGATCCCAGAGTCGTAAAAAATAATGAAATACATGAACACAACACCAGGAAAAACACAAACCTGCATGTTATACGTACAAACACTCAACAGTGTAAAAAGGGAGTTTTCCACATGGACCTGCAACTGTTCAACAATCTTCCCACTGGTATTAAGTCCATCGAAGACAACATAAAATTTAGCAAAGCCGTGAAGTCATATTTGTTGTGTCACTGTTTTTACTCTGTAAATGAATACTTAGAACAGTAACCTTACTGTTTGTGTTAAATTGAAAACATTGAGCAATATAATACATTAGGATACTATAGGCTTATGTTAATATATGTTAACAATGTTAAATGATATTTTCTGACATCTGCAACACACTGTGTACCATCAGATCACACGGAATAAATAAATTAATAAATAAATTTGCATTTATTTGTGACTTGACAAACAGTTACGTTTTGTATTTATTTGTGGCTAGTGCTTCACTCTGGACTTGTAATTCTTTGAGTGTGCTACAATTGGGATCTGTGTTTATTTCATGGTGCAACAAACAGTTAGGAAATATATTTATTCTTTGGGTCCAGAACATTGATTTATTTGGGCCATCAGTGCTCAAAACTTAGAAATTTCACAGCATTATCTACACTGTATGGAGGCTCATGAAGCTTTAACATTTGTTTTAAGCTCAATTGGTGCACCATTTTGCTGTTAACACCAGTTCCTGCACACAGTAGGCATCGGTGAAGAGCGTTAATGAAACCTCATTAAATAAGCTTTTAGTTTAAGTACAGACAATAGCATAAACTGTAGTTTGGTTGCAATTCATTTCAGGTATATATTAGAGGAATATTTTGTTGTTATCAACTAGGCACATTCAGCAGTATAAACTAAACTAAACTCTGTCTGAACAGGCCTTGGAAGGCCCAATGGCACCAACCGACTGCTGTGTCACCCTCAGCCATAGGCGTCACTGGATGTGGATATAGAGGGGCATGTGGTCAGCACACCACTCTCCCAGCCATTATGTCAGTTTACGAGACCAGAGCCCCTACTTTTCAATCAAGTAGATCCTCAGTTTGTCTCACAAGGGCTCAGTGCACCCCGCTTGCCAACAACGCTTGTCAGACTGGATGGTCACCCATCCAAGTGCTAGCCTAGCCCAACAGTGCTCAACTTTGCTGATCTGATGGGAACCGGTGTTACCACTGTGGCAAGGCTGCTGGCCGTTCAGCAGTATACTCTTATTAAAATTACTCTGTGACTGATATATTGTGGTTGTCAGGAGCAGTGTTGCCAAGGTGCAGGCATCCATGCTTCACAAGCTGCTGCATGTACCTACAAAACAGGCAATACAGTGAGCATATGATGCACAAGAAAGAACAATGATTAGCTGGTGGCTGGACCCTACCACTTGACTTGCTGAAATGTCAGTTACAAAGTAATTTTAATTGGAATATAGTACTAGTACTGTATTGCCACAGTGATAACACAGTTATTGTGGTTGTAAAATTAGTATCACCAAATCGTTGTTTTTATTCAGTGCACATAATATGAGGTATTACCCTGAACTGATGTGGCAAAAGGTCTGAGAATGTTTTATGCTTCACTGCAAAGATTTATGTCTACTGAAAGGGTGACTGTTATTCGACAATCAACCTTATTTCTATGAATTACCCATAAACCAGCAGTGACACACAAACAAATAGTTTGAAGTGGAAATAAATATAATGCAAATAGGCCAGAAATGCTGTAGGCTACAGCATTCTTCCTCAGGTTTGACTACTCTCTGTTTCCATTAACAACTGCTTTTGAGATCTCTCAAATGCAAAACTTGGATGAGAAATTTTATTTCATCGTATATATCTTTTTTTAACACTTTCAGTGTAGATTTTCATTAGGAAAGGCAAGGATTAATTTCAACAAAAGTGACTACCGAGATCAAAATGTGATGTGCCTGTGAGATAGTTACATTTAACACAAATAAACACTTGTCAAAAACTGAAACTACACAACATGCAAGACTGTAGAAACCTCTACTCTATTACAAAAGTTCCAAAACTATGTGCATGACTCATTCATTCATCACACTTTGAAGATCCCATAACGAAGGAATACTCTCTAGGATGTGGAATGAGTCAAGATAAGTGAACCATATTAAAAAGTTTTATTAATTATCATTGAACTACCACGGGACTACACCGTTTGTGATTGCTCAAGCAAAATCTACCACTAAAATTAAGAGAAAATCTGTTAGATTGAAAAATGTTGCCACTTCATCAGTTGAATTAAACAACTTTTGTTTCTCCCCTAGGGCTAGTTTAATCTCTACATCACTAAACAGTTATTTGATACAGAACATAAGTCAAGGTTGTGCCATTAGAAGAGAAGCCCGTTAACATAAAAATGCGAGACATGGATCTAAAAAGAATCTTCAGTCCCTGAATATACACGGCCCAGTCATATTAATATGACAACCATCTATGTTTGAGGTCAAATTGTGATAACCACTAACAGACAGCAGGGGGCAATGTAAGCAGTGGAGGGTGTATAAAGTGTGTTGGGGGTACATGGGAAACAGTCAGCCATTGTAATAATCCAGAAATGGAATGATTTATATGACATCCAAAAGTACATGACTGCTGGCTTTCAGGCCAAGCATGGAAGCATTTCCAAAATGATTAAGTTTATAAAGTCTTTGCATGGTGTCATAATAAAAGTATACTGTGCATAGCAAGATGGCACTATCCAAAACTGGCAAAGAGGCAACTATGGTGCACCACAGTCAATAGATGACAACAGCAAATGATGGCTATGGAGCTGTATACAGGTATGTAGACATGCAACTTTTGAGCAACTGACAGCCCAGATGAACCACAATGCTACTATAAGTGTCTCCTCAATGACTCTTCAGCGAATTTTGTTGCATATAGGTCTCCACAGCAGGTATCTGGCTCATGCACCCATGCTGACTGCTGTTTATCAGTGACAAAAGCTGAAATTTGCATGCCAGTACCACAACTAGATGTTCACTGAGTGGTGAGCCAGTGTTATCATCTGGGGAGTGTTATGGTGGCACAATGGATCAACACAAGTATGCATCTATGCTTGGGGACCATCTCCATCCCTACGTGCAGTTTGTTTTTCCTCAGCACAATGGCCATCTACCAACAGTGCAGTGCAATGTGTCACACAGCCCTCAGTGCATATGTGTGGTTCAAAGAGCACCAGGATGAGTTTAGCAAAGTCCCCTGGCCACCAAACTCTGCTGCAGATTTAAGCCCCATCAAGAATCTGTGTGACCACCTTGATTGGGCTGCTTGTGCCATGGATCCACAGTGAGAAACCTAGTGCAGCTGGCCACAGCACTAGAGTTGACATGGCTCCACATCAGTGTTGGTACCTTCCAGAATCTCATTACCTCTCTTCCTGCACATCTCATAGCTGTCCACACTGAAAAATGTGATTGTTCAGACTTTTTGACAGGTAGTCACCAGTGTGACTGGGCAGTGTAAATAATCATACAATTTGTGTAGGAGTGGAGAATATATTTTAATTTTGTTTTGAATTCATACAGAATCTAAATGTATCACTTTACATCAGATGAAATGTTTTTAACACCTTCCAATCAGAAAATAGAACCTTGCTATGAGCTCTAGACAAGGAAGCTAAACAGACACTGAAATTATTTTGATGTGTTGTATTGAAAGTGTGTAAACCATAGTTCACATGAAATGGATTCTTGTGTAAATCATAGTTCAGAAGAAATGGATTCTTGCTGTTAGCAACAAACACAATTAAGGAATAAATATTGTATAAAGTAAGTGTTATAGTTCCAAGACTATTTAAGAAACCTCTGCAGGATCTGCTGACATCTACTTTTACACAACTCTTACTTCTTGGTTTTGATGAAGAAATACTTTGCTTACTTTTGATATAATTCCATAAAAGACAATTTCATAAAGAAACAGAGAGTGAACATTGAGCTGTAAAATATATGCCAGCTCTGACTTTCTCATTGATAAAAGAAGAGACACTTCTAAGGGCAAAATATGCTAAGATAAACTTATTAATCAGTTTATTTATGTATGGACTCTACATTGTCATCCAGTTCTACCTGAATTAATTATACACATACTGTTCTTACTGAAGATTTTCTGGCATTGAGCACTATTCAGCTGTAGAATGAGTTATTATTTAAATTCTGATATCACTATTTTCACTGAATTACATATTGTTTTAGGTTATAATGTGGAGGAATAATAAATTATGGCAAAGAATACTACAGATCTCTCTCCCCCCCTCTCTCAATATAAACAGCCTTCTTTAAGTAATTCATTAAGTAAGTTTAAAATAGTATTAACAGCTTGTATGTGTTAACAAATGTGATTTAACTGATTAAACTACATATGAAGTACTTCGTTTTGACTCACCATTGGTTTGAGAATAGATTCTTGAACAAAACATAGTACATATAAGAAGGATGTAATGCAGATCACAGCTGAAGTCATGTAAACACCAATGTACCCTGATGCATCAAAAAGTGGTGTGACCCCAGCATTACCAAAGAGTAGGCTCATATATATACAAGCATCAAGCATACCAAGCCTGTAAACAGAAAAGCTGTTCATATTCACAATACATCTGAGAACTAATGTATTATTAACTTGCACAAAGCCTTTCCATTTCTGTACTGATTTGTAAAACAAATTTGCAATATTTTGTTGTAAACTTAGATTTGTCATTGTCTGTGTTCAGGACTTTAGAATGGATGCCCTGATGTAAGAAATGTCATACTATGAAAGATTCTATTGAAGTGCTTTGCCAGTGCCTTCCTATTATCATTTATTCAGAATAAATGTATTGAAGGTGAATATCTAGGCATTGACTGTTTTAGGTATAGAGATATTACCCGTTAGTGACATAAAATTTTTGCCAGTCCGGGACTCAAACCCAGATTTCTTGCCTATCATGACTAATCATCTTAATCATCATTGCACACCTCCCAGACTGACCCAAACTTCCACATGTCATCTACATCACTACATCTCTCTACCATAGTTTGGGACTGCTCATGACAGGCAGGAAGTCTGGCTTCAAGTACCAATCTGGTACAAATTTTCATAAGCTACTAATAGGTAGAGTATCTGTGCTTAACACAGCTGATGCCTAGACATCTGCAAATTTATTTTGAATTAATTTAGGATAGCTATGAATTATCATTACTGTCTGTTTGTCCAGACATACAAATAAATGTTATCAGCATTATGAAAGGGATAGTTGCTTCTCACTATGGTGGTAAATATTGTCATTCAGTTTTTTCACTCCAAATTAGTGACTCTGTATCCAGTACATTTAATTGTAGTTGTAGAAGACTGCAAAGTATTAGTCTAAGACAAGATGGAATGTCCCCACAGATGAGAAAATCAAAATTGTAGTGGTCAACCACTGAAGCAGTCACAACAAAGTCCCAAAGCTTGAAACTTTCCTAAAAAGCAATGAGACTCATATAACATTAAGTACAGAAAGCTGGTTAAAATCCAGATGGCAGATCAGTGAATTTTTTGAGCAAATCTAAGTAGATGGGTAGATCACATAACTAATGAGGAGGCATTGAAAAGAATCAGGGAGAAGAGGAGTTTGTGGCACAACTTGACAAGAAGAAGGGACAGGTTGGTAGGACATGTTCTGAGGCATCAAGGGATCACAAATTTAGCATTGGAGGGCAGTGTGGAGGGTAAAACTCATAGTGGGAGACCAAAAGATGAATACACTAAGCAGATTCAGAAGGATGTAGGTTGCAGTAAGTACTGGGAGATGAAGAAGCTTGCACAGGATAGAGTAGCATGGAGAGCTGCATCAAACCAGTCTCAGGACTGAAGACAACAACAACTAAGTTTGTATTGAAATAATAAGCCAACAGAAAATGGAGCTTATATATTTGTCAAAGTAGACAGGAAACTCAAATCCAAAAAGACAGAAATTGAAGCTGCATCTACATCTACATCTACATCCATACTCCGCAAGCCACCTGACGGTGTGTGGCAGAGGGTACCTTGAGTACCTCTATCGGTTCTCCCTTCTATTCCAGTCTCGTATTGCTCATGGAAAGAAGGATTGTCAGTATGCCTCTGTGTGGGCTCTAATCTCTCTGATTTTATCCTCATGGTCTCTTCGCGAGATATACGTAGGAGGGAGCAATATACTGCTTGACTCTTCGGTGAAGGTATGTTCTCGAAACTTTGACAAAAGCGCGCACCAAGCTACTGAGCGTCTCTCCTGCAGAGTCTTCCACTGGAGTTTATCTGTCATCTCCGTAACGCTTTCGCGATTACTAAATGATCCTGTAACAAAGCGCGCTGCTCTCCGTTGGATCTTCTCTATCTCTTCTATCAACCCTATCTGGTACGGATCCCACACTGCTGAGCAGTATTCAAGCAGTGGGCGAAACAAGCGTACTGTAACCTACTTCCTTTGTTTACGGATTGCATTTCCTTAGGATTATTCCAATGAATCTCAGTCTGGCATCTGCTTTACCGACGATCAACATTATATGATCATTCCATTTTAAATCACTCCTAATGCGTACTCCCAGATAATTTATGGTATTAACTGCTTCCAGTTGCTGACCTGCTATTTTGTAGCTAAATGATAAAGGATCTATCTTTCTGTGTATTTGCAGCACATTACACTTGTCTACATTGAGATTCAATTGCCATTCCCTGCACCATGCGTCAATTCGCTGCAGATCCTCCTGCATTTCAATACAATTTTTCCATTGTTACAACCTCTCGATACACCACAGCATCATCTGCAAAGAGCCTCAGTGAACTTCCGATGTCATCCACAAGGTCATTTATGTATATTGTGAATAGCAACGGTCCTATGACACTCCCCTGCGGCACACCTGAAATCACTCTTACTTCGGAAGGCTTCTCTCCATTGAGAATGACATGCTGCGTCCTGTTATCTAGGAACTCCTCAATCCAATCACATAATTGGTCTGATAGTCCATATGCTCTTACTTTGTTCATTAAACGACTGTGGGGAACTGTATCGAACGCCTTGCGGAAGTCAAGAAACACGGCATCTACCTGTGAACCCGTGTCTATGGCCCTCTGAGTCTCGTGGATGAATAGCGCGAGCTGGGTTTCACATGACCGTCTTTTTCGAAACCCATGCTGATTCCTACAGAGTAGATTTCTAGTCTCCAGAAAAGTCATTATACTCGAACACAATACGTGTTCCAAAATTCTACAACTGATCGACGTTAGAGATATAGGTCTATAGTTCTGCACATCTGCTCGACGTCCCTTCTTGAAAACGGGGATGACCTGTGCCCTTTTCCAATCCTTTGGAACGCTACGCTCTTCTAGAGACCTACGGTACACCGCTGCAAGAAGGGGGGCAAGTTCCTTCGCGTACTCTGTGTAAAATTGAACTGGTATCCCATCAGGTCCAGAGGCCTTTCCTCTTTTGAGCGATTTTAATTGTTTCTCTATCCCTCTGTGGTCTATTTTGATATCTACCATTTTGTCATCTGTGTGACAATCTAGAGAAGGAACTACAGTGCAGTCTTCCTCTGTGAAACAACTTTGGAAAAAGACATTTAGTATTTCGGCCTTTAGTCTGTCATCCTCTGTTTCAATACCATTTTGGTCACAGAGTGTCTGGACATTTTGTTTTGATCCACCTACCACTTTGACATAAGACCAAAATTTCTTAGGATTTTCTGACAAGTCAGTACATAGAACTTTACTTTCGAATTCATTGAACACCTCTCGCATAGCCCCCTCACACTACATTTCGCTTCGCGTAATTTTTGTTCGTCTGCAAGGCTTTGGCTATGTTTATGTTTGCTGTGAAGTCCCTTTGCTTCTGCAGCAGTTTTCTAACTCGGTTGTTGTACCACGGTGGCTCTTTTCCATCTCTTACAATTTTGCTTGGCACATACTCATCTAACGCATTATGTACGATAGTTTTGAACTTTGTCCACTGATCCTCAACACTATCTGTACTTGAGACAAAACTTTTGTGTTGAGCCAACAGGTACTCTGAAATCTGCTTTTTGTCACTTTTTCTAAACAGAAAAATCTTCCTACTCTTTTTAATATTCCTACTTACGGCTGAAATCATCGATGCTTTATGATCGCTGATTCCCTGTTCTGCGTTAACTTTTTCAAATAGTTCAGGTCTGTTTGTCACCAGAAGGTCTAATATGTTATCGCCATGAGTCGGTTCTCTGTTTAACTGCTCAAGGTAGTTTTCAGATAAAGCACTTTAAAAAAATGCATGTGAGGTTTCTGAGCAAAACACACTATCAAGGGTGTATATAAGCTTATAACTTGGTCCTTCCAATGATCAACAGACTCATCCCAAGATGTAACTGGAAACTTTAGAGAAACCACCAGCTTACTAATCATAATTCCATCACTGAAGGAAAGATTTAGATAGTTTATTAAGTGCTCGGCAAGACAAAGCAACCTCTGAAACAATATTAAATGCTTCCTCTGAAATCTACTTAAAGAAAGCAATTCAGATACCCACTCATGACAGGAATACATTTGATCTAATAGCAATAAATAGACCTAATTACTTTGAGGATTCTCATACTGAAATGATAACAAAAGTAAAAAGGATAAGTTAACTAAAACATGTTGAAGGTGGATCAAGTCACAGAGTGTCATATCTCAGAGAGGTAGTAGTAGCCTTTTTCCCTGGCTAGGAGCACTACAGGGACTGTGGCTCACGTTTAGAATAATAGTTGATTAAGTACACAGGAGGTACCCTCCATGGCATACAGACAGTACAAAGAAACTTTTAAGAAAACAGTGACTAATGCATATTAAATGTAAACCAAAGCACAGGGCTGTAGATAGAGTAATTCTGAGGCAAACATATTTGGCTACCAAATGAGCAATAAATGAAGCTTTCAATGACTACTTTAGCAGAATCTTACTGAAAGATCTCTCACAAAACCCAAAACAATTCTGGTGATACATAAAGGCTGTCATGGTCCTGATGTTCAGTGTGCAGACACTAATTGATGTCACAAAAACCAAACTGCACGTAATAAAGCAGCAATATACATACTAAACACTCCTTTCTAAGCTACAAGAGTTGTTGTTGTTGTGGTATTCAGTCCAAAGACTGGTTCCACGCAGCTCCCCATGCTACTCTATCCTGTACAAGCCTCTTCATCTTGAAGTGACTACCTACTGCAACCTATGTCCCAGTGAATATGCTTACTGTATTCATCTCTTGGTCTCCCTCTATGATTTTTACTCCCCACGCTTCCTTCAGTAAAAAATTGGTGATCCCTTGATGCCTCAGAATGTGTCCTACCAATCAATCCCTTGTTTTAGTCAGGTTGTACTACAAATTTCTCTTATCCCCAATTCTATTCAGTACCTCTTCATTAGTTATGTGACCTACCCATCTAATCTTCAGCATTCTTCTGTAGCACCACATTTCAAAAGCTTCTATTCTCTTCTTGTCTAAACTGTTTGTCATACATATTTCACTTCCACACTTAGCTACACTCCATACAAATACTTTCAGAAAACACTTACTGACACTTAAATCTATACTTGATATTAACAAATTTCTCTTCTTCAGAAATGCTTTTCCTGCCATTGCCAGTATACTTTTTACATTCTCCTTACTTCGACCATCATAAGTTATTTTGCTTCCCAAATAGCAAAACTCGTTTACTACTTTAAGTGCCTCATGTCCTAATCTAATCCCATCAGCATCACATGATTTAATTCAACTACATTCCATTATCCTCATTTTGCTTTTGTTGATTTTCATCTCATATCCTCCTTTCAAGATACTGTTCATTCCATTCAACTGCTCTCCAAGTCCTTTACTGTCTCTGACAGAATTACAATGTCATCAGAAAACCTCTAAGTTTTTACTTCTTCTCTCTGGCCTTTAATTCCTACTCCAAATTTTTCTTTTGTTTCCTTTAGTGCCTGCTCAATATACATATTCAATAACATTGGGGATAAGCTCTCACTCCCTTCTCAACCACTGGTTCCTTCTCGTGCCTCTTGACTCTTACAGCTGCTATCTGGTTTCAGTATGAATTGTAATAGCCTTTCACTCCCTGTATTTTAGCCCTACCACCTTTAGAATTTAAAAGAGATTATTACAGTCAACATAATCAAAAACTTTCTGTAAGTATACAAATACTACAAACATTTGTTTGCCTTTCCTTAACCTATTTCTATGAGAAAATGTAGGGTCAGTATTGCCCCGCATCTTCCTAAATTTCTGTGGAATCGAAACTGATCTTCCTCAAGGTTCCCAAGGATTTTTAGTAGCCCAGGTCTTTTTACCTACTTGATGCTTTGTATCTGCTTGATGCGGCCTTCGCTATTTAATCTCTCAAAGCTACCCATCATTCTTCTATTGTATTCCTTTCCCTTGTAATGAATCGTCCTCCTCTAACATTACCTCTTTTTTTTTTTTTAAAAAAAAAAATAAAATAGGGATAACTGATACCATGCAAACTATTGATTATTGCATAGGTTAAAATTATTTCAGCTGTTTCACTAAAAGAATTCATATGTTTTGGATATGCTGTATTACATTTCAGGCTAAAATTTATAAAAAAGAAATTAGTGTGTTACAATCGATACATACAATCAGTTGAAATTGCTCTTATTTTAAAAATAATTGAAATTACAAAATTTGTGACATACTTAAAATTCATATTATTAATTGTACAATCTAATACTAATTATAATAATTTGTTTCTGGATTTATTTAATAAGTAATGATATAATTTGGTAAAGGCTCTTCTCCTGCCAAGAAAGTTTGTAAGCTCTTTTACTTTGTAAACTCTTTGGAAATTGTGAGTACTGCAAAATGTAAGTAGTGGTGGGCATGCCTCTGATGGAAACGCACATATTTTGCTAAACTTCTCAACAACAATGTAATTACTGATTTTTTGAATGTGGAAATTGTAAAGTCAGTGTGATTTACAAGAATAGGATAAAATAATAATATATTCATAGCAACAAGCAACTCTTCAACAGTTATTTGTCATCAAGAACATAAGAAATCAAAATTTTCAACTATAAGGATATACTCCTAGACAAGACTTTGAGCCATTGACAACAATGAGATAATCAAGATAAGTAAAAAGTTCTACTTTTGTACATCTTTCCCCTCTCAAAATATTTTTAAACTTTTGTAAATAACAGAGAAATATAATGGTGATGTGTGGGAGGGTAAGATTACACCCTGTTCTTGCCAATAGATCCTTAATGCTCCCTCTGAAACCCTCTGCAACAGTTTATTCAGGTCCCATCTCCTTAAATTCCTACCTTTTTGCAGTTTCTTTAGTTTTAATTTACAGTTCACAACCAATAAATTGTGGTTTTAATCTGCAGCTCATAACCAGTAAAGTGTGGTCAGAGTCCACATCTGCTACTGGAAATGTCTTCCAATTTAAAATCTGGCTCCTAAATCTCTGTCTAACCATTATGTAATCAATCTGAAACCTTCCGGTGTCTCCAAGCCTCTTCGACGTATACAAACTTCTCTCGTGATTCTTAAACCAAGTGTCAGCTATGATTAAATTATGCTCTGTGCAAGATTCTACCAGGCGGCTTCCTCTTTCATTCCGTTCTCTCAGTCCCATTCCCTACTGCTTTTCCTTCTCTTTCTTTCTGTATTATTGAATTCCAGTCTCCCACGACTATTAAATTTCCAGCTCCCTTAACCAACTGATTAATTTTTTTTATCTCATCGCATTTTCCTCAATCTCCTCCTCATCTACGGAACTAGTTGGCATATAAACTTGTACCACTGTGGTGGGTGTAGGCTTCATTTATATCTTGGCTACAATAATGCATTCACTATGCTGTCCATAATAGCCTATCCATTCCTGCATTACCCCTATTTGATTTTGTACTTATAATCATGTATTCACGTCATCATAAATACTCTTACTCCTGCCACCGAATTTCACTAATTCCCACTGTACCTATCTTTAATCTATCCAGTTCCTTTTTTAAATTTTCTAACCTACCTGCCTGATTAAGGGATCTGACATTCCACACTCCAATCTGTAGAATGCGTTTTCTGTTTCTCCTGATAACAACATCCTCCTCAGTAGTCACCACCCATAAATCCAAATGGGGGACTGTTATACCTCCAGAATATTTTAACCAAGAGGATGCCATCATCATTTAACCATACAGAAGAGCTGCATGCTCTAGGGGAGAATTAAGGCTGTAGTACCCCTTGCTTTTAGGTGTTTGCAGAACCAGCACAGCAAATCTGTTTTGGTTGATGATCCAAGTCCATATCAGTCAATCATCCAGACTGTTGCCCCTGAAACTGCTGAAAAGGCTGCTGCCCCTCTTCAGGAACCACACGTTTGTCTGGCCTCTGAACAGATACAGATACCCCTCCATTGTTGTTGCACCTACGGTAAGGCTCTCTGTATCGCTGAGGCATGCAACCATCCCCACCAATGGCAAGGTCCATGGTTCATTATTTTGATATAATTTTCTGAGAATTCAAAATGGCAGCCTTTTCATGGAAAAAAAGGTTTACAAATGTTTGGGAGATTGTTGAACTTGAAAATACATTGTATTCCATACTACATTGAATACGGCGGATGAAAAAAATTGAGGAATTTAGAGTTAAAATATTTGTTCATTCTAGAAAAATAAGTTCATAAAGGATTTTAAGGTTAATTTTTTTAAGGTTTTGTTCACTATTTTTAGAATTTTTTTGAAAAGAAATAATTATTTATTGTACAATAAATCATCAACTATTTACAATCACTAAAATAAGTACATATAGATTAAATAGATGAGTAGAAAAAGTACAGCACTTCTGGCTCCAGTTTGCAATGTTAAACCATTCTGTATTTCATTTTTGTGGCTTCAGTGTTGCTTGCTGATTCTCATAAAGTTACATATGGGGATACACACTATTCTCAATGGAGCCCAGTGTGACTACACTACTGATGCCATTAAACAAAACCTAAGTTGAAGCAAGGCCCCGGGAGTAGACAACATTCCATTAGAGCTAGTAATAGCCTTGGGAGAGCCAGCCCTGACCAAACACTACCATCTGGTGTGCAATACGTATGAGTTAGGCAAAATACCTTCAGATTTCAAGAGAAATATAATAAGTCCAACCCCAAAAAAAGCAGGTGTTGACAGGTGTGAAAATTATCGAACTATGAGTTTAATAAGTTAAGGCAGCAAAATACTGAAACAAATTCTTTACAGATGAATGGAAAAACGGGTACAAGGCAATGTTGGGGAAGATCAGTTTGGAACACGTGAGGCAATACTGACTCTATGATTTATTTTAGAAGATAAATTAAGGAAAGCCAAATATACATTTCTAGCATTTGTAGGCTTAGAGAAAGCTTTTGATAATGCTGACTGGAATACCCTCTTTCAAATTCTGAAAGTGGCATGGTAAAATACAGAGAGCAAAAGACTAGTTACAATTTGTACAGAAACCAGATAGCTGTTATAAGAGTCGAGGGGCATGAAAGGGAAGCAGAAGTTGGGATATAAAGGGTGTTCATAAATTTCCATAACAAAGTTCTAGAACTTGTAGAAGGGACTGAGTAGACAATATTTTGAACTGTAACCTAAAGCCAGATGGGCTGATGTCATTTGATGTTCATCTTACCTCTCTGACCTGTCTGAGCCTCATTCATGTGTCTGTGACTGTTTAATGACATCAATAGTGTAAGTCACACTGGGCTCCATTGAGAATAGTGTGTATCCCCATATGCAACTTTATGAGAATCAGCAAGCAACACTGAAGCCACAATAATGAAGTACCGAATGGTTTAGCATTGCAAACTGGAGCCAGAAGTGCTGTACTTTTTCTACTCATCTATTTAATCTACACTCCTGGAAATGGAAAAAAGAACACATTGACACCAGTGTGTCAGACCCACCATACTTGCTCCGGTCACTGCGAGAGGGCTGTACAAGCAATGATCACACGCACGGCACAGCGGACACACCAGGAACCGCGGTGTTGGCCGTCGAATGGCGCTAGCTGCGCAGCATTTGTGCACCGCCGCCGTCAGTGTCAGCCAGTTTGCCGTGGCATACAGAGCTCCATCGCAGTCTTTAACACTGGTAGCATGCCGCGACAGCGTGGACGTGAACCGTATGTGCAGTTGACGGACTTTGAGCGAGGGCGTATAGTGGGCATGCGGGAGGCCGGGTGGACGTACCGCCGAATTGCTCAACACGTGCGGCGTGAGGTCTCCACAGTACATCGATGTTGTCGCCAGTGGTCGGCGGAAGGTGCACGTGCCCGTCGACCTGGGACCGGACCGCAGCGACGCACGAATGCACGCCAAGACCGTAGGATCCTACGCAGTGCCGTAGGGGACCACACCGCCACTTCCCAGCAAATTAGGGACACTGTTGCTCCTGGGGTATCGGCGAGGACCATTCGCAACCGTCTCCATGAAGCTGGGCTACGGTCCCGCACACCGTTAGGCCGTCTTCCGCTCACGCCCCAACATCGTGCAGCCCGCCTCCAGTGGTGTCGCGACAGGCGTGAATGGAGGGACGAATGGAGACGTGTCGTCTTCAGCGATGAGAGTCGCTTCTGCCTTGGTGCCAATGATGGTCGTATGCGTGTTTGGCGCCATGCAGGTGAGCGCCACAATCAGGACTGCATACGACCGAGGCACACAGGGCCAACATCCGGCATCATGGTGTGGGGAGCGATCTCCTACACTGGCCGTACACCACTGGTGATCGTCGAGGGGACACTGAATACTGCACGGTACATCCAAACCCTCATCGAACCCATCGTTCTACCATTCCTAGACCGGCAAGGGAACTTGCTGTTCCAACAGGACAATGCACGTCCGCATGTATCTCGTGCCACCCAACGTGCTCTAGAAGGTGTAAGTCAACTACCCTGGCCAGCAAGATCTTCGGATCTGTCCCCCATTGAGCATGTTTGGGAGTGGATGAAGCATCGTCTCACGCGGTCTGCATGTCCAGCACGAACGCTGCTCCAACTGAGGCGCCAGGTGGAAATGGCATGGCAAGCCGTTCCACAGGACTACATCCAGCATCTCTACGATCGTCTCCATGGGAGAATAGCAGCCTGCATTGCTGCGAAAGGTGGATATACACTGTACTAGTGCCGACATTGTGCATGCTCTGTTGCCTGTGTCTATGTGCCTGTGGTTCTGTCAGTGTGATCATGTGATGTATCTGACCCCAGGAATGTGTCAATAAAGTTTCCCCTTCCTGGGACAATGAATTCACGGTGTTCTTATTTCAATTTCCAGGAGTGTATATGTACTTATTTGTACTTATTTTAGTGAGTTTAAATTGTTGATGATTTATTGTACAATAAATAATTATTTCTTTTCAAAAAAATTCTAAAAATAGTGAACAAAACTTTTAAAAAATTGTTAGAGCAACATTGTTGATTATACACTTGCAGTATACACTGACATGATCCTTCTGTAGGATGAAGCACACAGTAACAGAAGAGCTGCTTGTTGCCTTTATCAAGATCATTATCTACAACATGTGACTACATTTGATACTCTTTTCACCTCAATTACACAATGGGTTTGAGGAAGGGGTACCTTCACTGTCAGCAGGCATGACTGTGGAACTCAAAGGAGGCACCAAATGCTCGAAGTGGAAGAGTCTATGCTGCATCACATTGAAGGGAACCCATCATGGAGTACACAAGCAGTTTCTTTGTTTATTAATGAGTGGAAATGTAAAACAAGTGATGTATTGGACCACACCTAACATAACAGGCATTCAAATGAAACCCAGTCACTAGTGTAAAGTAACGGTAACAATTTTATTAACTCAAAACTGTAGTTATACACAGTAAACATACTCAAAAATAGTCACCAAAACTGTTTGCACATTTTTCCCAGTGTGACACTAGCCGGTCGATTCCATCCTTGAAGAAGCTAGTAGGCTGCTGGGATCCAGACCTGAACCCAGTCACAAACTTCGTTGTCTGTTGTGAATTGATGTCCGTGAATAGCTTGTTTTAGAGGTCCAAACAAATAAAAGTCACACGGTGAAAGGTCAGGACTGAACGGTGGATGTTCCAACATTTCCCACCAAAACTGCTGCAATGTTGTCTGCACCACATTGGCCGTTTGTGGGTGGGCCTTATCATGCAGGAGGATAATGTCATTGGACAACATGCCTCGGCGTTTCGACCTGATGGCTCATCCATGGCTCTGTAAAGTGGCTTGGTAATGCTGGGCATTGATGGTGGTTCCCCATTCTAGGAACTTGACAGCAGTGGGCCCTTTTGGTCAAAAGAGGACATCATGACCTTACCAGAACTGGTGTGCATGGCCTTTGATTTATTTGGAGGTGGTGCAGGAGCATGTTTCCACTGCTTGCTCTGATGCTTGCTTTCCGGTTCAAAATGGTGACACCATGTTTCATCACCTGTGACAATACGTGACAGAAAACCATATTCCTCCTCACAATAACATTACAGATGACTCAACGACAGTGCCACTATTAGAGTATAGCGCTGTTCAGCAGTCAGTTGGTGGGGAACCCACTGCGCATAGATTTTTCAAAAGTTCAAGTGTTGATGCATTATGGTGCGGGCGGAGCTCACGCTAATACCTAGTAACCAATGTATCTCATCCACGGTGATTCTGCAATTGTCCAAGACTAAAGCATTCACTTCTGCAACCATTTTCGGTGTTATGAAACGATGAGCCTGTCCAAAATAAGCATCTTCTTCCAATGACTTGTGGCCTTCACGGAATCACTTGCACCATTCCACAACATTCAAATGACTCAGACTGTACTCACCATACACATCCTTCATCCATCGGTACATTTCATGGCCTCCAACTCCCTTTGCCACCAAAAATCGAATCACTCCTCATTCTTCCTGCTTACTCACTTGCATGTTCGGTAGTGGACAATAACTTGTGTGACCACCTTCTCTTCGGCATAAAATGACATTGGCACTATGCAACATCAAACGGTGCATACACGTCAGTCTCTCTACCAGTAGATGGTGCCATGATACCCACAGATACATGGTGCCACCTTAGGTGTAAGCCAAAGGTAGACGCACTGACCAGGTTTCATTTGAATGAACCTCATATATTACTCACTACCAACAGGTTTTCAGGTGGTTGTAGCACGGAAACAGTATGTTTTTGGACATGGGTTCCTATTCAAAATATTATTCACTCATTCCTCTCAATAAGACCTAGAAGCTTGTAACAGGAATTTCCGAGCACCCTGTAGAAATTAGAGTCAGTGGCATTGAGAAACAGCTAATACCGCTAAAATGAAACAAGGCTCTGAGGCCTAGTGAAATCCCTGTCAGATTCTTCAATGAGATAGTCACCATTTTAACTACACTACTGGCCATTAAAATTGCTACACCACAAAGATGATGTGCTACAGATGCGAAATTTAACTGACAGGAAGAAGATGCTGTGATATGCAAATGATTAGCTTTTCAGAGCATTCACACAAGGTTGGCGCCGGTGGCAACACCTTCAATGTGCTGACATGAGGAAAGTTTCCAACTGATTTCTCATACACAAACAGCAGTTGACTGGTGTTGCCTGGTGAAACCTTGTTGTGATGCCTCATGTAGGAGGAGAAATGAGTACCATCACATTTCCAACTTTGATAAAGATCGGATTGTAGCCTATCACAATTGTGGTTTATCATATCGCGACATTGCTGCTCGCAGTGGTCGAGATCCAATGACTGTTAGCAGGATATGGAATCGGTGGGTTCAGGAGGGTAATATGGAATGCCGTGCTTGATCCCAACGGCCTCGTATCACTAGCAGTCGAGATGACAGGCATCTTATCCGCATGGCTGTAACGGATCGTGCAGCCACGTCTCGATCCCTGAGTCAACAGATGGGGACGTTTTCAAGACAACAACCATCTGCACCAACAGGTCGACGACGTTTGCAGCAGCATGGACTATCAGCTCGGAGACCATGGCTGCGGTTACCCTTGACGCTGCATCACAGACAGGAGAGCCTGCGATGGTGTACTCAACGACGAACCTGGGTGCACGAATGGCAAAACGTCATTTTTTCGGATGAATCCAAGTTCTGTTTACAGCATCATGATGGTTGCATCCGTGTTTGGCGACATAACGGCAAAGACACACTGGAAGCGTGTATTCGTCATCGCCATACTGTCGTATCACCGGGTGTGATGGTATGGGGTGCCATTGGTTACACGTCTCAGTCACCTCTTGTTCGCATTGACGGCACTTTAAACAGTGGACATTACATTTCAGATGTGTTACGACCCGTGGCTCTACCCTTCATTCGATCCCTGTGAAACCCTACATTTCAGCAGGATAATGCACGACCGCATGTTGCAGGTCCTGTACGGGCCTTTCTAGATACAGAAAATATTCGACTGCTACCCTGGCCAGCTCATTCTCCAGATCTCTCACCAGTTGAAAACGTCTGGTCAATGGTGGCCGAGCAACTGGCTCGTCACAATACGCCAGTCACTACTCTTGATGAACTGTGGTGTTGTGTTGAAGCTGCATGGACAGCTGTACCTGTACACGCTATCCAAGCTCTGCCTGACTCAATGCCCAGGTGTATCAAGGCCGTTATTACGGCCAGAGGTGGTTGTTCTGGGTACTGATTTCTCAGGATCTATGCACCAAAATTGCGTGAAAATGTAATCACATGTCAGTTCTAGTATAATATATTTGTCCAATGAATACCTGTTTATCATCTGCATTTCTTCCTGGTGTAGCAATTTTAATGGCCAGTAGTGTATAATATGTCCCTTGAACAAAAAACTGTGTCCAATGGTTGTAAGAATGCCCAAGTTGAAGGTGTCTACAAGAAGGGTAGGAGAAGTTATCCACAAAACTGCTGCCTAATATCATTAACATCTATCTAACTGTTGTGAAATCTTACAAGGGAACCTCCCCATCGCACCCCCCTCAGATTTAGTTATAAGTTGGCACAGTGGATAGACCTTGAAAAACTGAACACAGATCAATCGAGAAAACAAGAAGAAGTTGTGTGGAACTATGAAAAAAATAAGCAAAATATAGAAACTGAGTAGTCCATGTGCAGGATAGGCAACATAAAGGGTAGTGTCAGTACAGGAGCGCCGTGGTCCCGTGGTTAGCGTGAGCAGCTGCGGAACGAGAGGTCTTGGTTCAAGTCTTACCTCTATTGAAAAATTTTCTTTCTTTATTATCGCAAAGTTTATGATCTGTCCGTTCATTCATTGACGTCTCTGTTCACTGTAATAAGTTTAGTGTCTGTGTTTTGCGACCGCACCTCAAAACCGTGCGATGTTTAGGTGTAGGGTCCGCATACTACGGCGCAGTTACCTCGCATCGAATGGACGGACGGACAGATAATAACTGTCTGAAAGTAAAAAATTAAACTTTTCACTTGAGGGAAGACTTGAACTAAGGACCTCTAGTTCCACAGGTGCTCATGCTAGCCACGGGACCACGGCGCTCCTGTGCTGACACTACCCTTCATGTTGCCTATCTTGCACATGGACTACCCAGTTTGTAAATTTTGCTTATTTTTTTCATAGTTCCATACAACTTCTTCTTGTTTTCTCGATTGATCTGTGTTCAGTTTTTCAAGGCCTATCCACTGTGCCAACTTATAACTAAATTTGAAGGGGATGCAATGGGGAGGTTTCCTTGTTAGAACATATTCTGAGTTGAAGCACAATGAGGCAAGCCCAAACAGAACAACATTATCTATGGCAACCAGCATGGATTCCAAAACCATCAGTCATACAAAACCACACTCAGGCGTTTCTCACATGGCATCCTGAAAGCCATTAATCAATGCAATTAGGAGGATTCTGTATTTCTTGACATCCAAACAGCAGCTGACATAGTACCAGACCAAGGTTTATTATTGAGAGTACAATTACATGAAGTATCAAATGAAAGTAGTGACTGTACTGGATTTTATGGTAGAGAGGACACAACATGTTATCTTGGATGAAGTATCACTGCTAAAAATAGAAGGAACTTCAGTCATTTACCAGGGAAATTCATTGAGACCCTGTTGTTCATATTGTATATTAATGACTTGGAAGAAAATATTAATAATAACTTCCCACAAAATTGTACTTATAAAGTTTCAGGGACCAGTAGTACTTAAAGAATCTAGGAACATGTTGTTCTGCATGTATCAATCCCATGGAGACCACAAAGAGAAGACTGAACTAATTACAGCAATAATAAGGCATTTAAACATTCAAATATGAATGGAATGAGGTGAAACTCTAATAATTGATACAATGGAAATTACCTTCTCCTGTGCACTTCAAAGTGATTTGCAGAATATGTATCTAGATGTAGGTTAAGTTTGAGATCAATTCAGTCACTTGAATATATTACTGTTAAATGTAAGCGACTATTGAATTTGCATTTGAGAAAAGAAGAAGAAATGAAAGGAACTCTTTCCAGAAATATACTTTTGAGCAATTAATTTACAAATATATTCTACTAATCTACAGTACTAACAAAGTAATGGTGACAGTGTGGGATGGGACAGAATTCATAAAATACTGGATAGGTTGAGAAAATGTGGCCATGAAACTGCAGCTTACAGTTCACAGAGTTTTGTTAGAGGACAGTCCATTCCTGTCCATATTGAGAGAGCATCCCAGATGCATCCAGTAATGTTGAAGTCAAGAGGCCTTATGGACTGTGCATGTAATCTCACATCTGCACATTACTTAAACCTTTCTTGATACAATTTTGAAGTGATAGGATGTGGTTAAGTACACAGTTTCCCAATGGAGAACTGTTCAAAATCAAGAACATGGACATGATATTCCTACAGGCCCCTGTATTATTCACTTGAAAGAAACAAAGGTAGTCATACAGTGTACCTATTCAATGTCTGCAATAATTTGCCAAATGAATACATCATCACAGGGCAGAACTGTAGTCTGTCGGTAAGAGTGACATGCTCAACAAAAATGTTCCCACAGATTACAAGAAGGGAAGCCTCATAGCATTACTTTTAAATTACCATATTTATTTTTACTGTCTACTGTTTTGCTACACCACCTTAAACCTATAAATTTCCTAATTGCCCTCATTCATTTAGATTTTGTTTTAACTATTGTTGAAATGTTCCTGTTCTTATTGTGATCTCGAAGGAAGTATTCATGGCCACAGTCCACATGCTTCAGGTGGACTGCAAAGTTTGCTATACAATGTAATTAGATCATCATAGGTGAAAGCAACATTGTTTGGCAGACACCATGTGCTTTTCACAATCCTGTAGTTTGCTAATAGCTGCGAAATGATGCTTACCAGACTTTCTTAGTCTCCTGGGTAACATTAAGTAATTACAACTCCTACTCCACAGATATGAGCACTGTTGCACTCTCATTATTACTCCAGAAACATCTACAGCCATTGGACCAAAATATACTGTAGCTATGGTTCAATTGACTTTTGCCTCTATAGTGAGTGTTCTCATTGATTTTTCTGCCTATTATACAACTATTAATCACTAATGTTCAGAAAAGTTCCAACAATATTATATGAAAATAAAGCTAATCAGCCTAAATAGGCAACAAAGAGAGTATTTCAGTTAGATGTCGTCTGGCCATGTCTTCCATAAATCCATTAGATGCCATTGTTCATCTCGTTAACACAGAAATTACATGCCACTATGATTCTGTCTTTTGTGTTGTCCTTAAACGAAACTTTCTCCTACCAGGGTTACAAATGGCAAGCTATTTCTTCTCTAATCTGCTTTGGAATTTCTGTGCATATACCTCCTACACTTCTTTTATTGCTTCTTCTGAGTATGATAAAGCTATGTACCGGATCAAACCTAGAATCTGTATATGTGGAATCTTCTCTCTCAGTCTGTTTGCCAACTTTATAATCATTTCTCACGTTTTGCAACCTTGACTTGCCATTATGTTATCTGCTCAGATTTTCTCTGTTCTGTACTTTCTTCAAAGCTTCTGCTTCTGAAGAAAGTGTAAAGGTTTAAAATTTAGAAATATAATTTTTACCTCTGAAATTATGATAGCTTTGGTATCACCTCAAAGTGCTTAACCTTAAGAGACCAAGCCTCTGGATTCAATACAAGGCCATTCTACTTCCTTATTTCTATCTTTTTACATTGTTAACCATCCATGAAATGTACTAGGATACGTGAAAACTGTATATAAATATTTAATATTCAGAAATTGTCTCTGGGTTTATTATACTAGATATATAAACACTGTTAAACGTATCACATTATAAAGAAAGACTATTTACCTAACACTCCTTTTGTCCTCTGGAAATATATCAGCGATGTAACTGTTGGAACCTGCCAGTACTGAAATAAAGCCGCCACTCAAACCAAGAGGAATGGATGCAGGAAGGAAGTACTCTGGTGCCAAGTCTTTCTTCATTGACAATGCACCATAAATGATGTATGTAATACTATAGCCTGAAAAACAGTAATTAAGTTGCAGCATGCTTCTGTGAATATGCATACAGATAGCAAAGAATGGCATAGATCTCTTACAAAACAGTTATTATCACACTTAAAAGTTTCAATGTTTGTATTATGTTTTCAAAAATTATTCTTTCATATCTTTACAGTCACGTATTTAACCTGCAGTGTGTAAAATAGCAATTACTGCAGACAGACTCCTTTAAAAGTAGGGAATGAAAAGCTGTGCCTGGTTTTTGGATTGGGATAATTTGGCAGAGAGAGTAAGTTGCAAGTTTGTTAGTTGCCAGAATAAGTGCCACTGAAATATTAAAAAGAGCTTAATGTGTAACAAATTTGATGTATATCATGATCAAGTGTGTACTGCGTGTTTTATTATAAAAAAAAGTTTCTGAAAGAAAAAACACTGTGGTGCAAAATTGAAATTGTATATGGAACAAGCACATCATTGTACAAACCGTGAGAGCAGAGATCTCAACTTTGCTACTGCAGGACATGTGCTGTAAAGGGTATAATGTGGATATTCTGTAAAACTATGTATCATTTTACATGAGTAAATGTACATCTGAGATGGAAACAACGGTGTTGCAAGAGTTGTAATGTATATGGCCCTGGGCAAAACAATAATGAAAGACTGCAAAGACGAAATCATTTCCATGCTGTTAGAAGATATTAATGCTTTAAAATATAAATATGACAATCTCAAGTAACAAAACAGTGAATATGATAATAAAAGAAACAGTGAATTGTTATTAGCTACTAATACTATGCCTTGGAGCAACAAATGTTATGGCACATGTAAAAAATGCAGGAAAACCATTAAAAGTGGTATTGTATGTGTGAAGTGTGAGTCAAAATTTCACTTTCAATGTGCAAAGATAGACTCCTTGATGAAAGGAAATGAGAACTTTACAAAAACATCAAAGTGCAATATATGTACTGATATAATAAATAGGCCAGCAAATATTCCTATAACAAACAAATTTGAAGTGCTTAGTGTCAATAATGACAATGATTCTTTTGCAGGACACACTGAACATTACCAAATACCAAGTGTTTCAATAACTATTCTCAGGAAGACTACCATTTCCAAACATCAACATGAAGATATAAAAATTTCACGTCGTGCTGTTCCTGTTCCTGAAAACATCTGCAAACATGGTTCAGATTGTAACTGCCTGAGAAAGCTTGTAATTTTTGCTGACAGCCACGGATGAGGGATTGCCTCTTGAGCAAATGAAGTAGTGGAAACTGTGAAGGCAACAGGCTTTGTCAAGCCTGGGGCATTGCTGTCTCAAGTATCAAAGTACGTTCATTCGGAGCATTATGTTGTAATGTTTGGTGGCTCAAACGATGTATACCAGAATGAAACTTCAATAGCCTACCAAGAACTAAAGAAGTACTTTAGTTATCTGGCCAGACAAATGTTATATATGTCAACATTATACACTGATATGATTTACTGCCCTGGTCATGTGTGAACAAAGAGATCAGCACTGCAAATGAACAGCTCTCAAACACATACAGTCAGTTTGCAAATGTGAATGTTCTAGACATCAGCAGCATTGGTCAAAGATCACATGTGGCCTTCATTTGAACGGCCTTGTGTAAAAGTTCGTAACTCAATAAACAGTCGAAACAATCACATGTAATTCTCTCATGTCAGATGCAAGAAAAGTTACACACACACACACACACACACACACACACACACACACACACACACACAAATCTTGTATCTCCCACTACAAAAAGAGGAATAGTGATTGTTTGCCACTGTAGTCTGTTTCTATAGTAGTTAACACTTAAAGAAAGCCATTTTTAGATTAGAGGATAGGGAGGTTACAGAGTAAATGCTGTACCCTTTAATAATAGTTTAGCTCATGTCGAATCTAACATTATGAAATCTGTAAGAAGTACAACAGAATACCTGAATAGCCTAAAGATATTTCATCAAAATACAAGAGACCTTTTAAATAAAGAAGAGGAACTACTGCTTTCTCTTCAAGAAACAGCTGACACTGATGAAGCTATTGCTGATGTGTTCTGCCTAATTGAACAAGAACTGGAAGATATAGAAATCAGTCAAATACAATTAAGTAGTTGTAGAATTGTTTCTCACTACTGCTAGACCAACTTAAGGAAAGGTGGCATGGCAATTTATATGCACCATACTCTTAGATCACAAACCACAGATGTAGCTCAGTAACATATCGAACATTTTGAATGCTGCGCTGTCAAATTAGAACTGGAAACTCAGTTCCTCATAATAATTTCAATTTACGGGGCATATGTGGGAAACATTAAAATGTTCCTCTTGCAGCTAGAATTAGTTCTCACAAAACTTTATAGGAATAACAGTCAGATTATAGTACATGGCAATTTTAACATTCATTTTCTTTCAAATAACAACAGCCATAAACAACTGAAATCATTCTCAACTCTCAACCTACTCCTGATGGTTTCATTCCCAACAAAATTACACGGCTACAGCAAGAGCTTGATAGATAATCTGTTACTAGATCCCACAAATTACAATGATGTAAAAACAAGAGCCATATCTGATCACAATGCTCAATTAACAACCTTAAAACTGGCCAGTAGGAAAACAAAAAATGATCACACCCAGGTTAAACATATTAGAACAATAAATATGGAATCTACTAGCTTGTTTAGAAACAGTTTACATCATCAACAGTGGGAGGAAGTGTACCAGGCAGTTACAATAAATGAGAAATTCAGTTAATTCCTGGACTTACTTCTCCAACATTTTGATACCTGCTTTCAGCAAAGACAGGTTAAAATGAAATCAATCTGTCGTGGGAGGAAAGAGTGAAAATAGCTGGCGTCAAAATATCAAAAAGAGAGACTGGTATATAGAACAAAGGGGTAGTACAAACCTAGCAGTGAAACTACATTACAAAAAATACTGTAAAATTCTAACATGTGTATTCAGAAAGGCCAAACAAGTGCATTAAGCAGAAAAAAATCAGCAAGTCAAACAATAAAGTAAAAACTATATGGAACACCATAAAAAGTGAGTCAAACAGGAACATAAGTCTGAAGAAGCAGGGTCTCCACACGGATAATCAAAAAGTTGCAGAATATGACATTAAAAACTTTTTTCTCACTGTAGTTGAAAGAACAAGGACCCTCACAGAAGTCACAGAGCTAATAAATCACATGCAAATCACACCAAATACAGCACTTTATTTCAAAAGCAAAACTACTAAACAAATTGAAAAAATTGTAAAATTACTTAAAAGTCTGGATCTTTTGGATATGATGGAATATCAAATAGGATTCTAAAATCATGTGCAGGCTTAATCAGTCACATATTTTGCTATTTGTGTAACCAGTCAATGAAAACTGGGACACTTCCAGACAAACTGAAACATGCAATAGTGATGTCCATCCACAAAAGTGGCCAATTAATGGCCTATCTCATTGCTGCCAGCGTTGTCAAAGATGTCTGAGAGAGCAGTTTATGATATGATTTATGACCATATGACACAAAATGGCTTACTGGCATCTACACAGTTTGGCTTTTGTTAGGGATTCTCCAGAGAGAGAGAGAGAGAGAGAGAGAGAGAGAGAGAGAGAGAGAGAGAGAGAGCTATATTTAGTCTATCAGATGAATCTCTAGGTGACTTAAATCTCTTAAATCTCAGAAGATATCCAGTGGGGATATTCTGTGACTTTGCTAAAGCTTTTGACTGTGTAGATCATAATACATTGTTAAATAAGCTTCCACACTATGGCATCAAAGGCAAACCTTTAACATGGCTAGAGTGTTAACTACACAAAAGGAAGCAAAGACTTATCTTAATAGAGACAGGTTTAATAGTTAACTCAGACTGTGGAAATGTAAAATACAGGGTCCCCCAGGGCTCGATCCTTGGGCCACCAATTTTCCTGATCAACATTAGTGATCTACCAGTTACAATTAATGACAGAGAAAAAATAGTCACATTTGCAGATGATACGAGTATTCTGATCAAGAGTCCCTACTCCACAATGCAGAATACCACCTTGACAGTCACTAACCAAGTACACAAATGGTTCACAGCAAATAGCCTAAGCGTAAATTTTTCAAAAACTAATATTATACAGTTTCAGACACTAAATAAAAAACTCCAAGTTCCTGAAATGGAGATCAACAGCCAAAAAATCTATAAAACCTTACATACAAAATTCCTAGACATCCAAACAGACAGCCAGCTAAGATGAACAGAGAAAATTGATTGGCTGGTCAAAAAACCTAACACAGCATGTTTTGCCCCTGAGAGCTGTTTCTGACCTTGTTAACACAGAAATATTGCTTTTCTCATATTTTACATATTTTCATTCTATACTCTCCTATGGCATTATCTTCTGGGGAAATGCTACAGGCGTTGAAAGAGTCTTCAAATCTCAAAAACAAGCAGTGAGGTTGATGTGTAGGGTCTCTAACAGAACATTCTGCAGAGATCTCTTTAAGACTCTCAAGCTATTTACTGTTACAAATCTGCATATACATTTTAAAAAAAGGTCTCTGTCTTCAGGTCATGAGTGGCCTACGCGGACCATCCGACCACCGTGGCATCCTCAGAGGAGGGTGTGGATAGGAGGAGCGTGAGGGTCAGCACACAACTCTCCCGGTCGTTATGATGGTATTCTTGACCGAAGCCACTACTATTCAGTCGAGTAGCTCCTCAATTGGCATCACGAGGCTGAGTGCACCCCAAGAAATGGAAAAATATATCTAAAAACAAAGATGATGTAACTTACCAAACGAAAGCATTTTAAGAGAGAGGGTAAGGAGTCATTCCAATCCCGGGAGTGGAAAGACTTACCTTAGGGGGAAAGGACAGGTAAACACTCACGCACACACACTCATATCCATCCGCACATATACAGACACAGGCAGACAAATGTAAATGCAAAGAGGTTGGGCAGAGATGTCAGTCAAGGCGGAAGTACAGAGGCAAAGATGTTGTAGAATGACAGGTGAGGTACGAGCAGCAGCAACTTGAAATTAGTGGGGGTTGAGGCCTGGTGGGTAACGGCAAGAGAGAATATATTGAAGGGCAAGTTCCCATCTCCAGAGTTCTGATAGGTTGGTGTCAGTGGAAAGTATTCAGATGACCCAGACGGTGTAACACTGTGCCAAGATGTGCTGGCCGTGCACCAAGGCATGTTTAGCCACAGGGTGATCCTCATTACCAACAAACACTGTCTGCCTGTGTCTGTTCATGCAAATGGATAGTTTGTTGCTGGTCATTCCCACATAGAAGGCTTCACTTCCTCATCCCCTCATACCCAGAACTTCCCACAGAAGAACCCCAAAAGTGCCCCACTTGTGACAGGATACTTTCCAGGACTGGATCAGACTCTGAATGTGGCTCTCCAGCAGGGACATGACTTCTTCAAATCCTGCCCTGAAATGAGATCCATCCTTCATGAAATCCTCCCCACTCCACCAAGAGTGTCTTTCCGCCATCCACCTAACCTTCGTAACCTCTTGGTTCATCCCTATGAAATCCCCAAACCACCTTCCCGACCCTCTGGCTCCTACCCTTGTAACTGCCCCCGGTGTAAGACCTGTCCCATGCACCCTCCCACCACCACCTACTCCAGTCCTGTAGGTGTACAGGATCAAAGGCACAGCCACGTGTGAAAGCACCCACATGATTTACCAACTGACATGCCTACACTGTGAAGGCTTCTATGTGGGAATGATCAGCAACAAACTGTCCATTCGCATGAGCGGACACAGGCAGACAGTGTTTGTTGGTAATGAGGATCACCCTGTGGCTAAACATGCCTTGGTGCACGGCCAGCACATCTTGGCACAGTGTTACACCGTCTGGGTCATCTGAATACTTTCCACTGACACCAACATGTGTACTACCATTTATTATACTCTATTAACTATTCACCTGAACTTACTTGTGTGATGAAGATAAAAATTTTTTGTTTTAGTTTAAATCATAATGACAAAATGTAAATTTCATTATTTATATGTGACACTGGAATAAAAATGTGTACTTCCATTCATTCTGCTATTTTAAACATTAATTTGGACTTATACGAGTAAAATGCAGGTTTTAATATTGTCCACAGTCAATTGTTCATAGAAAATAAGTATTTGCATGATATATAAAATGCTCACATAATTTTGTATTATTTCACTTAACATGTCTATGTTACTACTACACCCTTTGTCCAATATGTAACCAACAGGACCAAATAAAAAATCAAATCAAATAAATTGGAGCAGTAAGTTCCTTCCTTAGGGAGAAAACAATGATAGATTGAAGTAGGGTGGAAAGGATGGGTAATCACTCAGACCCCGGGATGGGAGAGATCCACCTGTTGCAAAAGTGAGGAAAGACAGAGTTCACTTGGATTTGAGCTCACTGAACAATATTTTTATGTAAACATTCCTGATCACTTTTTAAAACTACATTATTGCCATTTTATCTAAGGAAGGGTACCCAACTGTTGTTGCACACATTTTGAATCTATATAGTGTGTTGAATAACCAATATTGAAATATCAAACAATGGAAACTCCAGTTTAGAATACCGATGATTATGAAAAGAATAGATCACCACTCACTGAAAAGATGACACACTGAGTTGCAGACATGTACAACAAAAAGTTTGTTACATGCTATCAGCCAAAGCCTTCTTCAAAAATGAAAGGAACACATACACATGTTCACACAAACAGGCACACCTAACACACACACATGACTGCCATTTTTGGTCACTCAGCAGTTGGGCTAGAGTAGCCAGAGATGGTGGTCATGTGTGCCTGAAGTGTGCCTGCTTGTGTGAATGTGTGTGTGTTTTCCTTTCTTTTTTGAAGAAGACTTTGCCTGAAAGCTTAGTGAGTAACAGTCTTTTTGTTGTGCCTTTTTGCAACTAAAAGTGTCATCTTTACAGTGAGTAGCAATCTATCCTTTTCATAACTTCAGTATCGAAATGTGAATATGATGCAAATTAGAGCTGCTATGGGCAAGAAATGTAGGAGCTGTCAAATGTAGACTATGAGTACACTTAGAGACAGGAAGCCTCATGCAGATTGGTCCAGATGTGGCTGAATACTGTAGGTGGATGAGCAATTGCATTCAGTAATGGAAATTTGTACTTTAAAAGATATTGTTCAGATTTGTAGCATTCATGTACAATTCCATGTTGTTTTTGCATTCCAGTGAACTGATCACATACCTCATTACTTATTCTTTCTTGTAGCACCTTCCTGTTGCTGTCATGTTATTTCAGCATCTTTTTGACATTTTGCAAAACTGTCTTGCTTTTTATTTGTCTTTCTTTTGACATTACAGTAGCGAATTTGACACAAGGGGACATGTCTAGGGCTACTCCAGAAAAGCATCACTGTGGAGGATCATTACCTCTTGGCTGCTTCGTCCAGATTCTGTAGGTATTCGCCGTATAACCTTCAGCAGATTCTTTTGTATTCTTCTTTGGTGGTGATGGACAATATGAGGAACCACAGCTATTGTCACTGACATGTTATGTTGAACCATTTTCTGATGTCAGCCCATTTTCTAGCTATATCTCTGGATCATCCTCAAAATCACTCTTAGTATCATCTTCATTGGTGACTTTTTTTACCTTCCATAAGGGTTCTATGTTCTTCAACAACAATATCTTCATCAAATAGCCTTTTTTCAAATATACAAAGGGCATTCAAAAAGTTTTGCACAATCACGTCTAATTTTTTGCAGGAGGAGAATGAAACTTTTTGTGGACATACTTGGAACATTTAGCTATAAGTTGGTGTATAAAAGTATTTTCTTTTATTTACAAGTGAGCCATAATGGACCATGAAGTAGATGTCAGGTTGCAACCACGTTGGTGATGGAATTCCTCTTCAAGATCGGTGATGACTCTGCCACATTAATTCACAGGAAATTTCTCCCTGTTTATGGGGAGGACACAGTGGATTGCAGCAGTATCCAGTGATGGTTGCAGAGGTTTAAAGAAGGTGATTTATCTCTAGTGGACAATCCACCATGCGGTAGACCATCGACGGCAGTGAGTGATGTGAATAAGGAGACCATTGATCAAATCATCCAAAATGACAGATGTGTGATGACATGACAGCTTGCTGGAATGACTCGTTTGTCATTGGGTAGTGTGGTATCACTGGTACAGTCACTAGGATAAAGAAAAATCTGTGCATGTTGGGTGCCTAGTTTATTGACAAGAGAAATGAAAACAATGAGGAAGAATGTGTGCGAGGTTCTCATGAAGACCTTTACTGAAGAGTGGAAACAGTGCTTTAACAGAGTCATTACCCAGCATGAAACATGGCTGTTTTTGTCTGAACCTGAGAACAAAACCCAATCCATGGAGTGGAGTCATCTAGGTTCCCCTCAGAAAAAGAAACCAAGACTGTCATGAACAGCAGGCTGGAAGGTGATGGCCTCCTTCTTCTGGGGTCAGTGTGGTGTCATTTTCATTGAGTTTTTGGAACCTGGCTCCACAATTAACCAGGATTGTTACTGTTTGTGAATGCACAAGCTGTGATGTGCCATCAAGGCCCACAGACCACAGCTTCAGACTACACAATGACAATGCCAAACCCCATACAGCCCTTATGATGCAGGAAAAAATCAGGAAAATGGCTTGGAAAATTATTCCTTATCCTCCCTACAGTCTGGACTTGGCTCCATTTGATTTTTACCTCTATGGTCATCTAAAGGCTCACCTGCACAGTAAAACATTTGATAGTGAGAAGGACTTTATTTCCTGTGTCAAGCGATGGTGTAAAAGTCAATCCCCAGAATTTTACCAAAGTGCGTTTACGTCATGGAAAGAACGTTGGGCCTGTGGGAGTGACAAGTCGATAGTCGACAAGACACTGAGAGATTCTCTTTATAAGCGGGGTTCTTTGGAGGACACGACGAGTGTTCATTTTCCCGCGTTAACGTATGTATGAAGTGTGTTTGTGCGGTACAATAAAGGTGGTCGTTCACAGTATAAATTCCACACAAGTGTTTTCCTTTATGTAGTGAAATTACCCGTACAGGCCAGATGTGTCACAGCTGATGGAGGCTACATTGAGTAGGCTTAATGTTTAGCTAAATGTTCCAAGTATGTTCACAAAACATTTCATTCTCCTCCTGCAAAAAATAAAAAAAAATAGAGACAAACGTGCAAAACTTTTTGAATGCCCTTTGTATATTTGAAAACTATGCAATCTGCCCTAGCTGGCCTTTACCCAAAATACCGAAGAGATCCACCAACAACTTAACGACCACAGCCTATGCATCTAACACATAGTATTCACTCTAATATGTAACTAACAGATCAGTTCTGCATCTACTCCCATCCTTGTGCTCCCTACTTCCCTCTCCCTTTTTCCATTTCCAACGGTCCATAGATGTCAAATTGCACCAAATGTCTTTTTTTTTTATATGCTGAAAAATAAATAAATTGGTCTCATTCAAAAGTTAGTGACAACTATGGGTACCTTTCCTTAAAATTAATTTTTCAAAAGTAAATTAATTTTATTCTTGATCTTTGACTATTGTTCCAGCTTTTAATTTACATTTCAAGATAAATCAGTTATGATGAATATATGCATAGCAGTTAAAAAAACTGAAATCTTTGTGTAGAGTACTGGTAATATGAATATAACTACCAAACTTAATGGATATGAAATAACAATAAAAGTAAAAATCAATAACACACATATTACCAATCATGGGACACATCAGAAGTGGTAGCCGTCCACCCCTATCACTCCATGGCCCAATGAATACAGTCATTATGGCAGGCACTAGGTTTTCAAGTAGGGCCTTTGCTGTAAGCAAATTGGCAACTTGTGGTTGAATCATGTTCTTTTCAGTATCATTTAGTGACATACAGTGATCCTGTGAAAGACCTAGTTCTTTCTGGCAAACACGGTCTAACAATAGTTTCTGTGTCACAGTACTGGTTAGTGCACTTGCCAAAAAGGTCATGAAAACAGCAGGTTCCACTGCCAGTAATGGTATGCTGCTTCTCCCTGTCAATATATGAACAGAAATTAAATGTCAGTGCTATACTAATGAATTAGAAAAGTGGACATATCAGTGGATACTCAGAGTAGTTGCAAGAAAACATTTAAACATCATGTTTCCACAGTTTTTCACAGCAGCATGCCTGAATAAACTCTTCTCGGTTTACAGGCTGTATCATTGAATAAAACACTCAAGCTTCTGAAGGCCTTAAGTTTCTACAGCCCCACAACATCTGCCAGTATTGAATATTGTTAGTGGAACACAGCAATGCATTAGGAATCTCTCTCACAACACAGCTGACGAGGTCAGGTTAATTACCAGCCAAATTATGTCAAAAGCTAAGTCACCAAAATCTGATATTAGCCAGAAGGAATGACATGGTTTACACTTGTTATGTGAGTGTGAGGTCTTGGTTGTTTTGCTAGGTGATAAAGGAAATGCCATATTGGTTCTCATCACTGAAGACCTGACCTTAAGGTGCTACATTTATTAGAAGATAATACATACTAGAAGCTGATTCGTGATCTGACACAGGCCATTATCAGAAAGACAGGGGCATTATTAAAAGACTCTGGCATAACACATGAAGTGCTGAAGAAATTAGTGCCTTGTGCCACCAACCTACGAGGATTTATAGATTGTTGAAGATACACAAAGAAAATGTCCCTCTTAGGCCCACTGTTATTGCACCCACAATGGGACATTGTGGACACGATGTATGAAATTCACAGACATTTGTTGAGCCACTCAAGAAAATGAAGACAAGTCAAAATGACATAATGGGTGGTCTGGACATAGTGCCATTTTTGATGAGGGTGCCAACAGTACAAGACAAGCTGGATCTTTTGGCCCATCGGTTTCCAACTGGGATTGTCACGATGTTTGACATGACACAATTTCAGAGGCTTTTATATACCGGGTGATTAAAAAGTCAGTATAAATTTGAAAACTTAATAAACCACGGAATAATGTAGATAGAGAGGTAAAAGTTGACACACATGCTTGGAATGACATGGGGTTTTATTAGGGGGGGGGGGAAAAAAGTTCACAAAATGTCTGACAGATGGCGCTGGACAGCAAAACGTCAGTGACTGCGCATGACAATCATGTATAAAAGGAGCTGTAATGAGAGAGAGAATCAGATGGGCCAGCAGTCGCAGCATGTTGACGTTACCTGAAAAGGCGCTTTTACTGAAGCTGTATTATCGGAATGGGGAATGTGCTAGTTCAGCGTTATGTTCCTATCGCCATAGGAAGGGGATTCAAATGGGTAAAGGTCCGTTGACAAATGCAGCTGTGGTGAGAATGATTTCGAAGTTCGAAGCCATGGGTTGTTTAGACGATAGACACTGTAGTGGCCAACTGAGCACAAGACGTAATGCTGCTGAGACAGTTCAGGAAAAAATGGAGACTGTAGTGGGTTCGTCTATGCACAGGGAAGTCAGCGCTCGTGCAGTCGCCTGTCGCACCGGCATTCCATACACTAGTGTTTGGTTGGCACTTAGGCGTACCCTCCGATGCTGTCTGTACAAAATCCATCGGCATCATGAACTGTTACCTGGCGATTTAGTGAAGTGGAGGGCATTTGCGGTGTGCTCGTTTCAAAAGATGGCTGAAGATGACGATTGGTTGAGTAACATGTTGTGGACCGACAAAGCTCATTTCACGCTCAGAGGGTCTGTCAACGCCCACAACTGCAGAATTTTGGCTACCGAAAATCCTAGAACTGTTGTGGAAACTCCATTGCATGACGAGAAAGTCATGGTATGGGTTGGATTTATCACATCTACTGTTATTGGGCATTTTTTCTTCGAGGAAATGCGTGATTCTGGTTTTGTAACTTCTACCGTGACGGGTGAGAGGTACGCCGATATGTTACAGAATCGCATCATCCCCAGCCCAGGTGATAAACACCTGCTGGAACATACGATGTTTATGCAGGATAGTGCTCCATCTCATAATGCTAGATGCGTGAAAGGTCTCTTGCGCGCGTCGTTTGGTGATGATCGTGTGCTCAGCCACCACTTTCGTCATGCTTGGCCTCCCAGGTCCCCAGACCTCAGACCATGCGATTATTGGCTTTGGGGTTACCTGAAGTCGCAAGTGTATCGTGATTTTTTGAACTTTTGTATATTTTTGGTTCTAATAAAACCCCATGTCATTCCAAGCATGTGTGTCAATTTGTATCTCTCTATCTACATTATTCCATGATTTTTTCAGTTTTCAAATTTATAATGACTTTTTGATCACCCGGTATATGGGCTCACTTTGGCTCAAGTTTTAACCTGCCACTTCAGTCTATGTACATAAAATCATACCTGTATGAGACCCAGTAAAGTCTCCAAAATTGTGTCATTTCACTGAACTTGGGTTTTCAGATTGCATCAACCATTTACATCCAACGCTGAGGTGCTATTCAAGAACATGGAGAGCCTTGACAATTCAGTTCATGTGTAAGGGAGATTATAAAGTAGTGAGAATTTGGACTGAGAAGGGAGACATGCCAGGGTAGTCCACACAGTTGTGCAAACCACTGTGCCAAGGTGGCTTAGTGGCTAATGCACTTGTCTAGTAAGCAAGAGACCTGGGTTTGATTCACAGCCTTGGTGGTACAAATTTTCACTTGTCTCTTCAGTCTATGTACATAATGTCAAGTTATTTTGACATATTCGAACAACAATGACCTCATGTACTGTGATGAATATTGTGAGATGACTGATTGCACAGTGATCAGATCCCAATTTCTTTGGCAGTTGCAAATTTCATTATGGATCACTTTGAGGAGAAGGCCCTGAACTCTGTGACATTGGGTTCATCTTGCTTCCTACAGTATGCTGATTACACTTTTGTGATATGGTCACATAGTGAAAATGCACTACAGCAGATCATTGATCACACAAGCCATGTCCATCCCAACAATATATTTATTATCGAGGTAAAGAAGGATGGAAAGCTATCATTCTTTGATGTGTTAGTTGAGCGGAAGGCAGGAGGTAAGCTTGGTCATTCAGTGTACTGGAAACCAATGCACACTGTTTGGTACTTGTGTGCTAATAGTTTTTGCCGCTCTATACACAAAAAGCAGTTCTGAACATGTTAGTACACACAGATAAAATTATTTCTAACAAAGATTACTTAAAGTCTATATTACAGCAATTGAGAAGCATGTTCTGGAAGAATGGTTACAACAAGGGAGACACTGCAAACACTTTCAGATGCCACCAACAAATAATGCCTTGTGAATTGGCAAAGAGGTCAAGCCAGCTGCATTCCTGCCATAGTGTTGGACAATGTGCAACAATTTAGGGCACATATTGCAGAAACATGGACTGGGATCTGTGTTCCAGCCTGCCCCCAGAATATGAGATACATTACACCCTGTTTAAGACAAAATACCTCTTCCAGTGCCCGATGTCTGTGACATCCCTTGTGAATGTGGCATCATCCATGAAGTTCAAACAGTTCACACAGTTGTGGAGCTTTGTACTGAGTGCAAGTGACATATTAAAGAGAGGGTACTTGAGAAGCCGGCCATAGGTAAGCATTGTCTGGAAAAGGACATAAAATACAACTTCAAAAGATGAGAATCTTGTCTCATGGAACATCATATTGGGAATCCATTACATAGGAGGAGGCTGAGATTAGAATAAACAGCAAAAACTTTAACAGAGACCAGGGGTACACACTTAGTAGAGCATGAGGGTGGGCTTTGGATATAAAGTGAAAGCAAATATGGATGCCTGATGCTTCTAGGAAGATGGGAGTGGCAGTTTCAAGTGTGGTGCTATTATTGTGTCACCTGACGTCATTGGCCCTATGGCGAACAGGAGCTACTGTGATCTGCACAACTTGTCTTCTGCACATGCACCACTTCTGTCCTCTCTGACTGGTTACAGATGCTGCAATCATGCCCATATAAGCAAAAAACCATGTCAGCCCCAGCAGTCAATTTAATTTTTACTCCTGATGATGATGGAAGAGATAGCCATTGAAGGCTCAAGTGTTTTACTCAATATGACGTGGCTTATATGTGAGTGCAGGCTTTCTCGGTGAATTTCGTATATGAAGTCCTCACGGGTTGTCAGCCAAGTAGAGTCGTCACCTCGTGGAAGTGTTTCGATGGAATGCGTCTCCATCATCTTCGCCTGAAGATGATGGAGACGCATTCCATCAAAATGTTGCTACGAGACGACAATGCTACTTGGCTGACCCAACCCATGAAGAATTCGTATATGACATGGCTTGTAAACTTTATTCATTAAATACATTTTAGGGATATGGAAACATTAAAGCAAAGTGAAATAAAATAAAGAATTTGTAGAAATGATAGTGTCCTTCCAACAAAATTTCTTTAAGCATTGTACTAAAAAGAATTACGTCGTTAGCATAAAGTACACTACTAAATAGTTGTCACAGGGGGTCTCACATTGTATTTTATTTAATTATTCAATTGGTTACACTGACCAGATTGTACACAACATAAAACATCATGAAATGATTTATTAGTTGTTATGTGGTGCACATGATAGCTGTTCCACTTTCGTTGCTCACTTATTTGTGTTTTTGTGTTTGCTCTCTCTCTCTCTCTCTCTCTCTCTATTAATTATGTATATTCAGATTTCAGTCAAGTCTGAAATTTCATGGCAGATAAAAACTGAGTGTTCTCTCCCTCCCTCTGTTAATTATGCATATTTAAATTTCAGTTAGGTTTGTAATTCTGTGGTAGATTAAAATTGTGTGTTTGACTGGGATTCCTAGCAGGAACCTTGCTTTTCACATGCAATGCTGTTAATGACCGAATTACCCAGGCATTACACATCATCAGCTGTAGACTGGAAGACTCCCTAGACACAGTATGCTTCTTTTCAGGAGTGCTAGTCTAGCAAGGTATGCTGGAGAACTTCTGTGAATTTTGGAAGGTAGGAGATGAGGTTCTGGCAGAAGTAGAGGTGTGTATGTGGATTGTGGGTTGTCTGGATAGAACAGTCAGTAAGAGTATTACTGACGAAAATTGAGGTTCACTGTAAGAGTCCTGTTCCAGCACACAGTTTTTGTAAATTTGTAGTAAGATCTTATGGGAACAAACTGCTTAGGTCATTGGTCCCTAAGCTTCCACACTACTTAATCTAACTGAAACTAACTTATGCTATGGACAACACACATACCCATGCCCAAGGGAGGACTCAAACCTCTGGAGGGGGGAGCCGCGCGCACAGTTTTAATCTGCTGTGAAGATTAAAAACAGCAAAAGGGGTAGGCAATTATCTGACTGGCTGCACAGATGATAATGAGATTGGAAAAATATGTGATGAGATAGAAGAAATAATTCAATACATTACGGGAGATGAAAATTTAATTATGATGAAGGCTGAAATTTGGTAGTAGGAAAAGGAAGAGTTAGAAGAGGGGAGACAAATGAGAGGGGAACATGATTAGTAAACACTGTTTAATCATCACTAACAATTGATTTAAGAATCATGCAAGAAGTTTGTATACATGGCAAAGACATAGTGATAGTGGAATGCTTCAGCTAGGTTATACAATGGTAAGATAGAGATTTAGGAACCATATTAGAAACTACAAAACATTTCAAGATACGAAAACAGCAAGTAGAAAATCTGTTTCTGATGTTCTACCACGAGAATGTGTTAAAGAAATTTAGTATTCCACAGACTAATTTGAAAATGAGAGTAAAATAAAAGACTAGTACTAAAGAAGCTTCACAGAAACATATGTCTGATATTTTGGGTCTAAAATTTGCGATATGATTTCCATTATTTTGACTTAAATAATTAATTGCTTATTATTTAAATCAGGAAACATAATTAAATGTAAATGATAAAACTGAAATTATTGAAATGGCTAACTACATTTTACAGGGACAGGGGCCATAAGCCTTTTTTCAGCAAACAATAGGAGAAGAAACTTGCTGAATATATGCTGCTAATGGAAAACTCACAATTTGGTTTAATTCTGACCGAGCTTCAGATGCTGGCTTCTGATTTAGCAGAGAACAGTATACTTCAGCAAAGCTTCAATAAAAAAAAGAAGATGATGAGTAAATACTGGTTGTATCAATTCTTTAGTATAAATCTGGGCCTTAAGTTATTGTACTGGCATAACAATACATAAAATAAGGAAATGGCAACCAATCACCTATAACAGACTGATGTATGGCATACAGACAAATGTAACAGAAAATAGATTTCACAAACTTTCGAGCTATGGCTCTTTTTCTAGTAGAAAGTACATGCATTCATACAAACAACTACACAGGCACACAAACACACATTACTGCTGCCGTGGTGACAGTGATTATAGATTAATGATTATTGAGAGGAACTGGCTGGGCTGATGGACATGAGGATGGAGTAGGGAAGGATGCATGAGGCAGGGATGTTGTAGTGAGGTACTGCATGGCAAGAGGGGAGAGACAGATGACTAAATGACTGCCCAGCAAGCTGAAAGGAATTCTGTTGGGGCAGAGTGTATAAGAGATACCAAAGAGAAGGGAAAGGGAGAGGTAAAAAGAGAGGAGAGTGGAGATGGAGGGGGAGATAAGGAGGGAAGAGAGAAAGGGAGAGGGGAAGGGGGGAGGGGATGAGAGAAAAGGCCCATATGGGTGGTGGTGGTGGTGGGGGGGGGGGGGGGATAGTAAGAGAAGGCAGTACACAGTCTGTACAGGGAAGGAGTGGTGTGAACAACAGAAGGCAAAAGGGAGAAGGTAAAGGGAGCCAGTGGGAACGGGGTAGGGATTAGGCCAAGGAGATTGTGAGAATGCAGGATATGCTGGAGAGACACATTCACCTGAATAGTTCAGAGAAACCTGAGTTGGAAAGGGGTATCCAAATACCACACATTGTTAAACAGCTGTTAAAGTGTCGTGGTGTGCAGCATGTTTGGCAACTAGATGGTCAAGTTTGCAGTTGGTCACAGATTGGTGTTGACCATTCATGTGAGGAGAGAATTGGTTATCTGTCATAACTATATACAATGCTGTACAGTGACTGAAGCACAGCTGATATGTAATGGGGCTGCTTTCACACATGACCCTGCCTTTTACCTTTTATGGAAGGAAATGCCTGTGACTGGACTGCAGTACAAGATGGTGTGTGTGTGTGTGTGTGTGTGTGTGTGTGTGTGTGTGTGTGTCTGGTACACATCTTACACATCTCATCCACAAGGGAATGACCCATGTGGAGCAGGATTGGGAGCAGGATTGGAACAGGGATGGATGAGGATATTCTGTAGATTTGTTGGGTGATAGAACACCACTTTTGGAGATGTGGGTAGGATTTTGGGTAGGACATCCCTCATCTCAGAGTATGATGAGAGGTAGTAGAAGCCCTGGTGTAGGATGCCACTGAGATGATCAGAGCAGGGTTTGTTTATCGATTTGACCTTCAAATCTGAAATAACTGTGTGTCAGGATGTGACTGGCCAGGAGGATTAGGCAAGAGGTGGTGGGTCTGAGAGAACACTGGGAAAGGTAGTGTAGGGCATGGGCATGGGCATGGGATGTGTTTGTGTACAAGTATATCACATCCACAGCCAAGCTGCCAACCTTGAGCAAAAGCTCTCAGTAATCAAGTGGCAAGTATGGAGACACGCCAAGAGGCCTTCACCTGGGAAATTTTGCAAATTAAGAGGTCTGATTTAGGCCTTTAAATGCTATATTTCAGACCCTTTCTCACCGTCTTATCCATTTCATAATGATTGACCACTGATTTGAGCTCATATTCTGGTCACATCACATGACAATCGTCGATGTGTTGTACATTTCCAGAATCGTGGAAATGTCAACTTTTATTTGGGGTGTGACTATTACATTTTAGTTGAAAAGGGTGCTTTATAAGTGGTAATACTTAGGAGAAGGCGTGATTTTTCGACCATTTTTTGCGAGTGTCGAATTTGTCAAGTTGTAAACGTCAGACTGCATTCGGCAGAAAAATTTGCTTTGCACAGTTTAAAAATACAAATCATACTAAACTTCCAACTGTCGTTGCTTTCCAGTTACTCATTTTGTCCCAATAATGTTGGATGTAGATTGCTGCAATTCGCCTAGTGGAGATACGTATTAACAAGAGGATGTCCACACTGAAAGTGGTACCAGTGACGAAGACACAACTGTGGCAGCAATAATTACCAAAGTACAAAGGACAACTAAACCAAGCAGAAAGACAAATACGTGTTCAGTAAACTAGACAAAAAATCGGTAGTGTCACATCACAATTAGGAACTTGAAACTTTCAGCATAGGGCAGAAGCATGTAGAGGAAGTATTACTCATGTTTAAAAGAATAGTTGACCACGCACTAGATAGATATGTACCCAGTAAAACAATTCATTCTGGTATGGAACCTCCATGGTATACAGTCAGTGTAAAGAAACTTCTAAAGAAACAGACATTACAGCATAATAGGTGAAAACAAAGCGTAGGGCTATAGATAGAGAAATGCTGAATGCAATGCATTTGGTTGTCAAGGGAGCAATGCATGATGGCGTCAATGACTACTGTATCAAAATACTGTCAAATGACATTTCACAAAATCCAAAGAAATTATGGTCAGATGTAAAGGCTATTAGAAGCACCAAAGTTAGTGTCCAGTCCCTAGCGAACGAGACAGGAACTGAAAATAAGGATAGCAAAGTAAAAGCTCCTTTTTCAAATGTTCCTTTAGCAAGGACCCAGAAGAATTGCCATAATTTAGTCCTTGTACCACTGAAAAGATGAATGAAATAAGTATTACAGTCACTGGTGTTGATAAACAGTTGAAATCGATAAAACTGAACAAAGTTCCAGGCCCCACTGGAATCGCTGTCGGATTCTATACTGAATTTGCGGCTGAGTTAGCCCCTCTTCTAACTATAATCTACCTTAGATCCCTCAAACAAAAAACAGGTAGGAGAAGTGATCCAAAAACTACCGTCTAATATCCCTGACATCGATTAGTTGTAGAATCTTAGAACATATTCTGAGCTCAAACATAATGAGGTATCTTGAACAGGATGACTTCCTCAATGCCAACCAGCAGGGATTTCGAAAACATCGATCATGCGAAATCCAGCTCGCATTTTTCTTACGTGACATACTGGAAACTCTAGATTGAGTCAACCAGGTAGATGAGTGTTTCTTGATTTCTGAAAAGCTACGGTGGTGGACTTCGATTTACTGGTAGAACACTGCTTACAAATCACTTATGCGACCCATCCTAGAATATTGCTCAAGTGTGTGGGACCTGAACTAGATAGGACTAACAGGAGATATTAAACATAAACAGAGAATGGCAGCATGGATGGTCACAGGTTTGTTTAATCTGTGGGAGAGTGTTACAGAGATACTGAAGGAACTGAACTGCCAGACACTTTGAAGACGACGTAAACTATCCCGAACATGTCTGTTAACAAAGATTCAAGAACCGACTTTAAACGATTACTTTAGAGATATACTACAACCCCCTAAGTATCGCTCACATGGGGTTCGTGAGGATAAGATTAAAATAATTATTGCACGCACAGGCATTCAAACAATCATTCTCGCGCCGTACGTGAAAGGAACAGGAAGAAACCTAATAACTGGTACAGTGGGAAGTACCCTCTGCCATGCACCTCGCGGTGGTTGAGAATTATAGATGCAGATGTAGATGTAGAAGACGAAAGTGTAAATGCAAGCTCTGTTATTGCCTTTCACGGCTGTTATGTTTTTATGCGCGTAAATCTACATAAACCGCTAATATCACATCTTTAATTTATTTGCTTTTGCATTTCCATGAGCTGCATACTCCTGTGTTCTACATTGCCGTACCTCTGAACAATATTTCCACTTCATTGTTGATTGTTCAGAGTTTACGTAGCGGCTTTCCGTCAGATAGGAAACAATCGCGGCCCCATTTTTTATTGTGTATTCGTGTAAGACAGTTCTCGTAACACAATTAGTTGCCTAGCACTTGTGTGAAAAGTCTATGGCGAACAGTGCGCTTGCTTACTTTGAGACCGAAAGAGAGCAGGGCGCGAGCAGTTTTGTGCCACAGTCAGTAAAGAGAACTTACGAAAGTCTCGGTATTAGTGAAAGTACTGGAAGCGAATTTCGTGAGAATATAGAGAAATTTCATATCTTGTATCACCAGAAAAGAGTATGGCAAACAGCAGTAGTTTGTATTGGACGACTTTACACAAGGAATCATAAGAAGAAAAATCCATGGCTTCTATGTGGTAAAGGAGTTTCCAACAGTGGCAGCCGTGTCGGGAAAACTGAAGACTAAAGTGGAAGATTTTCCTGATATGAGTGTAACAGCCTTTACGTGTTATACGAAAATTGGGCTTCAGATACAAAAAGTTAAACAAAAAACCTGTGCTGATGGAAAATAACTAAGTAGAAAGAACAAGAGACAAGTTCATATGGGAAATAGGACACTTGCGCAACACTGGATGGACTATTCATGACACTGATGAGAGTTGATGTGGAGCAAATCATTCCAAAAAGTTTGGTTGGCAGGAACAAAAACGCCTTATGTATCAGAAATTATCACAGAGGACGTGTTCATGAGTGGAATGCCTGGAAAGGAGAAAGTCAAACACCGTCCGGTTCTGAAAAAAGGAACGGAGATGGCACAAAATTGTTAAGGCTTTCGTGGTCACTTGTTGACACACTGCCTATTTGCTTCTGTCTCGGGTTCTTCGGCCGACGTTCATCTGATGATTTTACTGACAGGTTGAAAGAGGAGAACCGCACCGGAAATGAGCGCGGAGAAGCCCTCAGACGTTGGCGCGCCAGGTACTTACAGTCTGCGGCCGCGAGTTCGGCTTCAGTTCACCACCGGCAATGGAGGATGAAGCTTTGACAATGCCAGCCACTCGTGCTGGCGAAACGTCAATAATATCATCAGACGAACGTCGGCCGAAGAACCCGAGACAGAAGCAAATAGGCAGTTGGTGAACGAAGATGGGTCTGTGAAAAATGCTGGCTTATGTTTTATTGGTCAAAAAGGGGGTGTAGCATACCATTCTGAAATGAGTGCTAGACGCGTTCTCGAAAAATTACCGAACAAATCTGCGACTGCTTTACATCAGGATACATATCACAGGATAAATCCAGAATCATGAAATTCATCTGCGAAGTCATTCTATTATTGAATGGATGGAAAGCAATAATGTAGAGCTTCCATCTACTACCACGTCATATGAGCTGGCGTACTGGAACACGTGCGAGCGCACTTCAGGGCGGAGGAATACCTTTTCGAAAGTATACTGCGATCAGTGGACAATAAAATTAAACTCGAGTGGTTGCCTGTAACGCACTGCGAATTGAACGCCATTGACCTTATGTGAAAATCTGTCAAGGACAGAAAATAAGAATTTTGAAATAAATGACACTTTATAGTTGTGTCGCTCCGCTCAAGCAAGTGCTCTGTAAGTGTCTGGAGGAATTCGGTTAGTGATGCGCAGAGCCCACAGTCTTTACACGGCAATAGAATCGTTGCTGATCCAAGGAGACTACAGCAATAACAGCACCGTGACCCCAGCCAGCAGCGAAAGGAATTAAGGTAGATTTTATTGTAGTCATCGTTCTCTACTGTAAAATTTATTCGAGCTAATCGACTTTTCCATTTACTGTTGAAATGCGCTATACAAATGTTCATTTATTGTGAGCTGCTTACGTATTTTGTTTGCAATTTCCCATATCATTTCCCCCTGCTCGCAATAAAAATTGGACCCTGCAGTGCTGTTCTGCAATGCTACTGCGCAGTTGGCGTTCTCCGCTGACGAACAGGCGCTTACGTCGTTTTAACAGCTATGCTCCACCACAGCCTCGCATATATTGCAACTACTAACACAACTGCTTTACAAACTGTTAACTAATAAACACTAGGAGTATTCATTAGTAAAGACATATGATGTAACCAACAAAAGTTCCAGCTTAACACCAGTGCCTTCTCCACCGTAATGACTACAACGGTAAGCTTAATCGCAGCATATTGAGTCTGACAATACAGCGATGAAACGAGTTATCAGAAAATAACGAAAATCAGCATGTAAATACAACATTGTTGTATCTTTAAACTGTACAAAGGAAATTTTTCTTATAATTGCCGTCTGATTTTTATGCGTGCTTGAAGTTGACAATCACTGAAAAAAGCTAGAAAAAGCACGGTTTCTCATAAATATTTCCGCGTATGTCGCCCCCATTTCAACCAAGATGTAATATTCAAACACTAAACAAAAGTAGACATTTCCACGATTCTGGCAAGGTACTGGTGTAACGTATCGATGTTTGCAATGCAGTGTGGCCAGAATATGAGCTTAAAGTCAGCGGTCAGTCTTTATGGAATGTTTAATAAATAAAAGTTTTCTAGGCAAAATAAACAGATTACGTGGAAAGTCATCCAAATGGTGCCTTCAAAACTCCAGTTCTATTATGTATACTTTCATATCACTCAGAGCATCAGGAAGGTCAACAAAAGCAGAGAACTGTAACCAGCCACAATGGGACAACCAGCAGAGAGACATGTGGAATTGAGTTTGCGTTGTTTAGAGAGAAGGGAAGGGTAAGAGTTTGGAGGGTTGATGGTGCAAGGATTTTTTCAGTCACACAGTTTGCCTCCTGATCATCCAAACATCAATCTCTGCCTATTTCGCATTCGCCAATACTGAAAACTCTTATTTGCCCTATGAAAACTCCAGGCACACACCCTCTTTTTGAAATCTTGCCTAGCACATGATGTAGTGTTGACAGATTGCCAACACTACGCACATTATTTAAGGGAGGCGGCCATTAAGCAAGCAGGCGGACTTGATGGTCTGAAACAGGATACTTCATAAATGCGATAAAGAAAAGTACGTTGCTTTGGGAATACTTAACTTTAATTCATCCTTGTTGTATACATCGTTCTTGATGAGACATTTCATACGATAACTATCAAACTATGTAAGGCTAATGGCGCCTTGCTAGGTCGTAGCCATGGACTTAGCTGAAGGCTATTCTAACTATCTGCTCGGCTAATGAGCGATGCTTTGTTGTGTAGTCGCTAGCAATGTCGTCCGTACAACTGGGGCGAGTGGTCGTCCGTATCTCGAGACCTGCCTTGTGGTGGCGCTCGGTCTGCGATCACACAGTGGCGACACGCGGGTCCGACATGTACTAAATGGACCGCGGCCGATTTAAAGCTACCACCTAGCAAGTGTGGTGTCTGGCGGTGACACCACACATGATATGCCACCTAATGGGCTTACCATTCAAATTGGAGTCTCAGGCTGTCACCCATCTTATCACAAGAACCATCACCCTTTCCATTTCCATCAGTTCATCTCACTCATCGGTCTCGTCCTTCATTATCATATAATCGAAGTTAAAACCACAGTTGACAGCCTCTGCTCATTGTATAAAATGCTTTCTTTGTGTAACAACAACATCTAGAATACTGTCACTGCACTGGAAACTATTGTCCTTCACCTGTTTGAACAACATTCCCTGCACCGTCTGAGGAAACTGTCGCAGCGACTCCTGCCTTATGCCTGCGTGGGATTATCTCTAGCCAATAAAGAGCTACATCTTTAATACAACCCTCCCATCAGCCCCTCATAGCTCTCTGACCATGGCTTGCTGACTTACTCCACCTTCCACATCCCCAGAAACTTCCTCCACCCTCTATAAAGCCTAGTCCACACTCAATGTTGTCTGTATGTGTTGCACAGCTATACTGAGTCTGAAACAGCATTGCTGCAATTGAGACCTACAAAATTTTCCCACGTGCCTGGGCTTTACTGTGAGTCAAAAGTGACACAAGATTTGAGTCCCAATGAAAAAGGATTCTCTGAAACAATGTTGCGCAACATTGGAATTGTGGACAAGTTCAGGTGAAGTTTGTCTTAGTCCAGTGTAATACCACAACCCCTTGAGACCCCATATTCTACTCCAATCTCATCTTCACTCTCCTGAAGAGGGCATATGGTGGCAGATGGTGGCTCATGTCAGTACCAATGATGTGTATCACTTTGGATCAGAAGAGATTCTCTTTGGTTTTGAACGGCTAACAGAAGTGGTAACGGCTCCCAGTCTTGCTTGAGAGATGGAAGCAGAGGAGACCATTTGCAGCATAGTCGACAAGACTGATCGCAGAACTCTGGTACAGATTCGAGTGGAGTGCCTGAATCTGAGACTCAGACAGTTCTGCGACTGTAGGCTGCAGATTCTTCGACTCGCACCAAAGGGTGGTTGGGTTTCGGGTTCCACTGAATAGGTCAGGAGTCCACTACACGCAGGAGGCGGCTACACGGATAGCAGGGGCTGTGTGGCATGGACTGGGCATTTTTTTAGGTTATAGGATATGGGGAAAACACAAAAAGGGCTTCAGTCACAAAGGGTGCAGGTCGAACACAGGAAGAACGTAGATACAAGAACCATCGGTATAACAGTTGAAAAATGTTGTAGCTGTGTAGGGAAAGTACCAGGGCTCCAAGCGCTAATAGAAAGCACTTATTCTCAAATCGTTATAGGCACCCAAGCTGGCTAAAGCCGGAAATAAGCTCAGCCGAAATTTTTGTGAAGAACCTAACGGTGTTCCGAAAAGATAGGCTAAACATGGTTAGGGATCACGTATTTGTTACTGTTAGAAGTGATTATCTTGTCGCGAAATTGAAGTAGATAGTTCCTGTGAATTAGTATTGGCAGAGGTCACTGTTGGCCACCGAAATAAAATAATAATTGGATCATTTTACTGATCTCTCAATTCAGATGATACAGTTGCTGAAAGGTTCAAAGAAAACTTGAGTTTGGGTTCAAACACGTACTCAACTTATACGGTTATAGTTGGTGGTGAGTTTAATTTACCCTTGATGTGATGGCGAAAATACATGTTTAATTCCGAAGGTACGCATAAAACATCATCTGAAATTGTGCTAAACGCATTCTCTGAAAATCATTTCGAGTAATTAGTTCATGAGCCCACACGAATAGTAAACAACTGTGAAAACGCACTTAACCTCTTAGCAACAAATAATCATGCGTTAATAGCGAGCAACAAAACGGATACGGGATTTCGTGAACATAGTGCTGTTGTAGCGAGACTGAATATTGTAACCCCCAAATCCTCCAAAAATAAACGAAAAATATACCCATTCAAAAAAGCAGATAAAAATTCACTTGACACCTTCCTGAGAGACAATCTCCACTCCTTCCAAATTAAGAACATAAGTGTAGACCAGATGTGTCTTGAATTCAAAGAAATAGAAACGACAACAATGGAGATTTAGACCAAATAAATTAACAAACGACAGAGCTGATCCTCCTTGGTACACAAAACGGGTTAGAACACTGTTGCAGAAACAACGAAACAAACATGCCAAATTGAAACAGACGCACAAATCTCCAAGATTGGCGATCTTTTACGGAAGCTCGAAAGTTCGCGCGGACTTCAATGCGAGATACTTATAATTGTATCCACAACGAAACTTTGTCTCTAAACCTGGTAGAAAATCCAAAGAGTATGTGAAGTATTCTAGCGGCAAGACACAATCAATGCCTTCTCTGCGCGATAGCAATGGAGATACTAGCGAAGAGAGTGCTACCAAAGCAGAGTTACTAATCGCAGCCTTCCGACATACCTTCGCAAAAGAAAACGAAGTAAATATTCCAGAATTCGAATCAAGAACAGCTGCCAACATGAGCAACGTAGAAGTAAATATCCTCAGAGCAACTTAAGTCACTTCATAAAATCAAGTCTTGTGGTCAAGACCGTATACCAATCAGGTTCCTTTCAGAGAATGCTGATGCAATAGCGCCATATTTAACAATCAAATATAACCATTCGCTCGACAAAAGGTCTGTACACAGAGACTGGAAAGCTGCACAGGCCACACCAATATATAAGGAAGGTAGTAGGACTAATTACAGGCCAATATTACACTAATGGCCATTAAAATTGCTACACCAAGAAGAAATGCAGATGATAAACGGGTATTCATTGGACAAATATATTTTACTAGAACTGACATGTGATTACATTTTCACGCAATTTGGGTGCATAGATCCTGAGAAATCAGTACCCAGAACAACCACCTCTGGCCGTAATTGAGTCAAGCAGAGCTTGGATGGCGTGTACAGGTACAGCTGCCCATGTAGCTTCATCACAATACCACAGTTCATCAAGAGTAGTGACTGGCGTATTGTGATGAGCCAGTTGCTCGGCTACCATTGACCAGACGTTTTCAATTGGTGAGAGATCTGGAGAATGAGCTGCCCAGGGCAGCAGTCGAACATTTTCTGTATCCAGAAAGGGCCGTACTGGACCTGCAACATGCGGTCGTGCATTATCCTGCTGAAATATAGGGTTCAAAAATGGTTCAAATAGCTCTGAGCACTATGGGACTTAACTTCTGTTGTCATCAGACCCCTAGAACATAGAACTACTTAAACCTAACTAACCTAAGGACATCACACACACCCATGCCCGAGGCAGGATTCGAACCTGTGACCGTAGCAGTCGCGCGGTTGCGGACTGAGCGCCTAGAACCGCTAGACCACCACGGCCGGGGAAATATAGAGTTTCGCAGGGATCAAATGAAGGATAGAGCAACGGGTCGTAACACATCTGAAATGTAACGTCCACTGTTCAAAATGCCGTCAATGTGATCTAGAGGTGACCGAGACGTGTAACCAGTGGCACCCCATACCATCACGGCTGGTGATACGCCAGTATTGCAATGACGAATACACGCTTCCAAGGTGTGTTCACCGCGACGTCGCCAACACGGATGCGACCATCATGCTGTAAACAGAACCTGGATTCATCCAAAAAAATGACGTTTTGCCATTCATGCACCGAGGTTCGTCGTTGAGTACATCATCGCAGGCGCTCCTATCTGTGATGCAGCGTCAAGGGTAACCGCAGCCATGGCTCCGAGCTGACAGTCCATGCTGCTACAAATGTCATCAAACTGTTTGTGCAGATGGTTGTTGTCTTGCAAACGTCCCCATCTGTTGACTCAGGGATCGAGATGTGGCTGTACGATCCGTTACAGCCATGCAGGTAAGAAGCCTGTCATCTCGACTGCTAGTGATATGAGTCCGTTCAGTATTACCCTCCTGAACCCACTGATTCCATATTCTGCTAACAGTCATTGGATCTCGACAAACGCGAGCAGCAATGCCGCGATACGATAAACCGCAATCGCGATAGGCCACAATCCGACCTTTATCAAAGTCGGAAACGTGATGGTACGGATTTATCCTTCTTACACGAGCCATCACAACAACGTTTCACCAGGTACCGCCGGTCAATTGCTGTTTGTATATGAGAAATCGGTTGGAAACTTTCCTCATGTCAGCACGTTGTAGGTGTCGCCACCGGCGCCAACCTTGTGGTGAATGCTCTGAAAAGCTAATCATTTGCGTATCACAGCATCTTCTTCTTGTCGGTTAAATTTCACGTCTGTAGAACGTCATCTTCGTGGTGTACCAATTTTAATGGCCAGTAGTGTATTAACGTTGATATGCAGCAGGATTTTGGAACATATATTGATTAGAACAATATTAATTATCTAGTGATAAAAAACGGTCTCTTGACATTCAGTCAACATAGATATAGAAAACATCGTTCTTGTGAAACACAACTAAATCTTTACTCGCATGAAGTGTTGAGTGCTTTCAAATTGATGGCATATTTCTGAATTTCCGGAAGGCTTCTGATAATGTACCACAAAAGCGGCTTGTAGTGAAATAGCGTGCTTATGGAATATTGTCTCAGCTGTGTGACTGGATTCGTGCTTTCCTGTCAGAGAGGTCACAGTTCGTAGTAATTTATGGAAAGTCAGTTAGCTCAGAACTCGTAAGAGGTGTCCACGAGTATATGCCTAATATACGATGAAAAGCAGACAGAAGAAGTAGACAGTGTCAAATTCTTGGGATTACAGCTTGATAATAAATTCAACTGGGAGGAGCACACCACAGAACGGTTGAAGCGTCTTAACAAATCTCTAATTACAATGCGTATTGTGTCAGACATAGGGGATATAAAAATGAAAAAGCTAGCATACTATGCTTACTTTAATCGAGTAAAACAGAAGTCATTTCTAGCGTTCCCCAAGGTAATGCTATAGGCCCTTTGCTGTTCCTTATCTGTATAAACGATTTGGGAGACAATGTGAACAGCTGTCTTAGGTTGTTTGCGGATGGTGCTGTCGTTTACCGACTAATAAAGTCATCAGAAGATAAAAAATGCAAAAGATTTAGAAAAGACATCTGTATGGTACGAAAATTGGCAATTGACCCTAATTAACGAAAAGTGTGAGGTCATCCACACGAGTGCTAAAAGGAATCCGTTAACCTTAGGTTACATGATAAATCAGTCAAATCTAAAGGCTGTAAATTCAACTAAATACCTAGGAATTACTTAAATTGGAAGCAAAACATAGAAAGTGTTTTTTTTGGGAGGGTGGGGGGGGAGGGGGGTGGGGGGTGGGGGGGGGGTGGGGGGAGGTTAACCAAAGACTGCGTTTTATTGGCAGGACACCTAGAAAATGTAAAAGATTACTAAGGAGATGGTCTACACTACGCTTGTCCGTCCTCTTTTAGGATACTGCTGTGCCTTGTGGAATCCTTACCAGATAGGATTGACGGACTACATCGAAAAAGTACAAAGAAGGGCAGTACGTTTTGTATTATCACGAAATAGGCGACAGAGTGTCACTGAAATGATGTAGGATTTGGGGAGGACATCATTAAAACAAAGTTGTTTTACGCTGTGGCAGAATATTCTCACAAAATACCAATCACCAACTTTCTCCTCCGAATGCGAAAATATTTTGTTGACATCGACCTACATAGGCAAAAAAGGTCACCATGATAAAATAAAGGAACTCAGAGCTTGTACGGAGAGATGTAGATTTTTGTTCTTTCCGCGCACTATAGGAGATTGGAACAATAGCGAATTGTGCAGGTGGTTCGATGAACCCTCTGCCAGGCACTTAAATGTGATTTGCAGAGTATCCATGTAGATGTAGAGTTTAAACTGTTGTTTTGACATTGTTTACATTGGGCCTCACCATTACATAAAATGAAGGAAACATGTTGTATTAGGAACTAATGTACCATCATAATTTACACACAATACAAATTTCAGGAGCATGGTACGAATGATTTTGCTATTGTAATTACACAGTAATTAATGATTAAGTTCTGATATTTCCAAGTCATTAGAGAGTCAGCTATTTTTATGTTTTGAAACCAGAAATTGTTTGAATCCCCAATAAAAAAATATGACACGATGATTTTTCAGTTAGAATCAAGCATTGGTGTTAGTTGATAGAACTGTAATTACGACCATATAGAAATGCAAAATTTTACTCATACAAAAATTAATTAGATGCATCTATGCCTTTCATTAAATATAACAAATCACTCTGATCACCTGAAAATGATTTTTCTTTAAATCAGATAAACTCTATGCAAATTAACAAAATATATTGTTGCAATTATAAAACATGTAATTTATAGTCTTAATAGAAACAGATTCTTTCCTGTCTTTGTATGAAATTATTCACTTTTATTCTTTGTAAATTTCTATGTAATTTGGGAAGACATATGTGAAAACTCCAACTATAAAAAGGCAAAATTCAGAATGTAACAATGACAGTAATTGTTTAAAACCAAATAAATAGAGGTGATCTGTACGTCGCTGTACTGCAGTCTTAGACCGAATTTTGTATCAACAGCATGTAGTCAGGCTTTGTAAGTTTTACAATGTATGTTTGCCGCCAAACATCTAGTGTGCTAAATAAAACCCGTTATAAACAAGAAGCGCTGAAACTTATTTAAACTATTGAATGATTTCCATGTGATGATGCAGTATCATCAAAATACCTGTGGCAGCATCAAGAAGCAGCACCCTGGATTACACAAGTTATGTATACAAATGGGTGTAGAATGTGTGTGGTAAAATGTGGTATACAGAACATTGTTTCTCTTGCGTTACACAACAATACACATCCCAAACTTCACATAAACATTTTCGCCATGTTTTATTACAACATGGGTGTAGAATGTGTGTGGTAAAATGTGGTATACTGAACATTGTTTCTCTTGCGTTACACAACAGTACACAGTCCCATTACTGGGATGTGAACAGAAATAAGGACCTGTACGGACAGGGGGACATTTGAATCAATGGACTAACACCAACAGCCAGCAGCAAGGATTGTCAGATGAGAACCAAATATATTATTTACATACAGAGAGTAGGAAAAAGTTAACTGATTGGAAGTGAAATTGCATGCTAACATCAATTACGTGTCACATACGTTGCAAATATTATAGGAAAGATAATTTTCGTAAGTATTTTTTTTACCATCTTATCAAGTTGTGCAAAATTAGTTAATATGAGTAGAAGAAATATATTTTCTGTACGTGACCAAGACAGAATCACAACAAGATAGGGTCGGCAGCTGCATGCATCGACGCCGAATCTAAACATTCAAAGTCACAAGAGTTCATCAAGTAGAATATTTTCACCTTTCCATGGATTTCAACTGGAAAACCTACTGAAACAATTTTCTAACTTACCAGATAGTAACCTGTCGGAGAGACATAAAAAAAATTGAGACAATGCTGAAAATAATTTTAGGAAAATAGACAATATTGTAGAAAAAATGGACAAGAAACTAGTAGCAATTAGGGAAGATGTTAATAAGGCAAATAGAGAAATAAACAGAGTAAATGAAAGAGTAGACATTTAGAATCTGAAGTAGATTGTTTGAAGAGTTTGCTATTACTGCATTACAGCTAGTTAATAATCGTATTGACGTAGTCTATGAATGAGTAAAAAGAACAGAAAACATTGTCATTGATGAACTTGACAGACGAAAGTCAGAACTGCATAACATATAAACTTATACTGAAACTGAAAATAATTTCACTGAGGTGAAACTAAAATTAAATTCTATACTTGTTTCAGAACAAATTTTTTCTGTTAACAGCAAAGTTAATGAAGTAACAAATAATCTTTGAACAGTCAACTCCAAAGTTGTAAATCTAGAGACTAACATGGTTAGTAGTATATACAGTGGTAATACCATGCTTCAAAACAACTGCAACAATGGTGTTTATTTATTTATTTATTTTATTTATCCATCGGTTGACAATAAATATTGTATGGATGTTGTCAAGCCATTTCAAAGAAATGGACACAAACAATATATACGTAAAAAAGTACAAAACAAAATAATACAATGAGGTTAATAATAATACAATGAAAGTAATATAGCCTATATACATCCCTGCTTGTTATTTTAAATGCATAATCTGTTTTTCATAAGGCTTTAGTTTTGTCCTCCCTAAACGGCAAGTCCTTATATACATCACACTGCTTAAGTATATGTTTACGTCACACAACAGCTGTCCTTTAAGTATGTAAATGTAATGAATGATTAGGTAATGAATGATTAGGTACATATTGAGTATTTTCCATTTTGCCTTTATAAATCTCATCAGAAAAAATTTATTGACCTACATAGTCATTTACACAATAAAAACATTGTTCTACTAGAAATTTTTTAAATTCTGTTTTAAATTTAGTATCTCTTCTAACTGCCTGATGTTGACTGGCAGTGCGTTGTACAGTTTTGCACTGATATGGCTCACATGCCTTTGTGTATTCATTCTGTTTGTTCACTGAGTATGGAGTGCTGTGCTATTACGGGTATTGTAGTTATGAAAGTCAGCATTTGTCTGAAAATCTGCAATGTGGGTCCTGACACACAATACACGTTTGTATATGTATAATGATGGTATAGTAAGTATTCTAAGCTTTTTCAATATGGGTTTACAGTGTGTCTGTGGATGACTGTGAGTTATTATTCGGATGGCCCTCTTCTGCAACAAAAAAATTTGATTTAGGCGCCCTGTTGTGGAACCCCAAAATATTATTCCATATGTGGCAAGAGATGAAAATAGCCGAAATATGCAATTCTGGCACCCTCTGAGGTACAAACATGTGCAATAATTCTGAGAGCAAAACAGGCTGAATTAAGTTTCTGTGCAAGTTTTATTATGTGGTCATTAAAATCTAAGTTTTCATCCACATGAATCCCCAGCAATTTTGTGGATGTCACTCTGTCTAAGGCTTTGTCACCCCACACCAGATCGAGATTTACATTTTGTCATCTTTTCCCAAACTGCATATAATTTGTTTTATTTACATTCAATGTCAACCAGTTTGCATTGAGCCAAGAGTGGATGTAATTTAGTACTTTATCAGCAGTTGTTGGTAGCAATTGCTTTGGTGCACTTATTATCACACTAGTATCATCTGCAAATATTGCTTTGGCTGCATCATCTGAGGTGTGAAAATCATTTATATAGACAAGAAACAATATGGGCCCTAGGATGCTGCCTTGTGGTACTCCTATTTCTACATTTTTTGCCTCTGATACTGAATTTCTTTTGTCTTTGGCGTAAGTTGATGTCAGTCCTACAATCTGTGTTCTGTTTTTTAGGTATGATTCAAACCATTTTTTTCCTATCCCATGTATACCCAATGATTCCAATTTTCCTAAGAGAATGTCCTGGTTCACAATGTCAAAAGCTTTGGAGAGGTCTAAATTTACTCCTACTACACTATAATCTTCTTCTAGATTTTTGATGATTTGTTCAGTGTAGCACATTACTGCTGTTCCGGTATTTTTACGTGCTTGGAAGCCATGCTGATTTCTGATAAGTAAATTATGGTCATTTAGATATGTGTTGATTCAGTGCTTCATCAGTTTTTCTAATATTTTTGAAAATGCTGGGAGGAGAGATATTGGGCGATAGTTTTCTACCTTATACTTGTCGCCGTTTTTAAATAATGGCTTCACTTTTGAAATTTTCAGCCTTTCTGGAAAAGCTCCTTCACTGAATGATAAATTGGCTATGTGTGCAAAGGGCTTTGTGATATGTGGTGCTGTCCTTGTTATGATTGACACAGGCACCTCATCTATGCCAGCCAACATTTTGGGTTTCAAGCTTTGTATCACTTTCAACACTTCACCCTCATTTGTTGGCTCTACCCTCAACCTACAAACTGTTTTTGGATATTCAGGTTTTTCTTCATTTGCAAATTTTAAGCTTTATGAAATAATTGTTAATGTAATTTGGCAAAGCTTGTTAATTAATATTGCCTTTTTTTAAATGTTTGAGGCTAATGTCCTGGTTTTCACAACTCTTCCCTGTTTCAGTCTTCACAATACCCCATATGGCTTTTGATTTGTTTTCAGACTGACTTATAAAACTATCATTACTCATGAATTTTGCTTTAGCAATTACTTTTCTATATACCCTCTTGTAATTCCTGACATATTCTATGAATTGTGGGTCTGTAGATGTTTTCATTTTAGAAATTAGTCTCTTTAGAGTTCCACAAGAAGTTTTGGTGCCAGCTGTGATCCAAGAACTTGGCTTTGTATTGCCATGTGACCTGATTTTTGACAGCTTTTTTGGAAAACACATTTCAAAATATCCCATGAAAATGGAAGAAAATGTGTTATATGCATCATTTGTATTTGTTAGGGATAGTACTTCTGCCCAAGCCTCATTAATTAGCATATTTATGAATTCTACACAGTGCTCTGTAGCAAAATTTCTTTTATACATGAAGTGTGTTTTCTTCTCTTTCAGTGGCCTTGAAGGGATTTTGAGGACAAGAGCATTGTGGTCTGATAATCCCAAATCAGTATTTGTCACTTCAACTTCCGTGCATCCTACATTTAAAAATATATTATCAATAAGACTGACAGTATTATTTGTTATTCTTGTGGGTGGGTGTATGTGTGGAAGCAGGTCGAAACTACATAACAGATTTAGGAACTGATCTTTTAGCCTACTTTCACTCATAAGATTAATATTGAAGTCCTCACACACAACTACATTGGCTATATCGGTGAACAGAGTGTTAAGCAATATTTCTAATTGGTTAAAGAATATTTCTGCTTCACCAGTAGGTGGTCAGTACATTGCTATGACTATAACTTTTCCCTGTATTTCATTCAACTGCACAGCTGCAGCTTCAAAATGATTTTCCACACTCAATGTTTCAGCTTCACACCTTTTTTTATAGCTGATACTTGGTTTGGTAAATATACATACACCTCCATTTTTGGTATTTTTTCTACAATATTGGCTTGCCAACATAAACGGATGAATATTAATGCTACTTAGTTCAAAACTTCTGCACCAATGCTCCACAATGCACATGCAGTCAATATTTGCACTGTTCATAGCTACCTCAAGTTCTAATGATTTATTTCTAAGACACGGAATGTTTAAGCTTAGAATCTGCAGGTGATCAGGATGAGAACTGGTTGCATTTGTATTTACATTTTGTGGTGTCATACTCCGTTCCTTGCCCTGGCGAGGTACCAAAAATTCTCCAGGGCAGGTTTTCTGCACCTTGTAGGTAGTTCACTGGGATATGGTGATTTGCTTGCTGCTGCTGCTGCTGGTGTAGCTCCCGGTGTCATTGATGCTGTCATTTCTGTTGTTGTTGTTGTTGATGATGATGATGGTGTAGCTGTTTCTGATACTTCAGGTGTTGGTTCTGTTGTTATTGATATGCTTCCTTGTGAACTGCTAGGACTTGGGGTGTTTTCTTGCAATGTCAGAACACCACACTTGTCTTGTAGTGGTGATGCTTCATTTTCAGATTCACCAAGTAGTTTGTGGGTCTTGTCCTTGAGGGGAATTACGTTTGAAGTGTCGCAACTTACTTTCGTTTTGGCATTTACTATTTCTATTATTTTTGCAATTACGAAATTTTTTCCTAATCTATTTAAGTGGAAACCATGTCTAGTACGGAATCTCCTTCCTAGTTTGCTTATATCAATGAAAGTCACATTTTCGAATGGTTTGCATATCTGTTTCATCTCACTATTTGCACTTTCCACTTCTTTGTTAACGAAGGACCATTCCACTAGGTCATGACGATGATGTACTGAAAATACAATGACGTTAGTACATCTTAGTTCATACAGTCGCCTTTTTAGTGAAAGCAAGAGATCTTGATTTTCGTTTCTTGCGACGTCGTTTGTTCCCGCCAGGAAAACGGCAAAGTCTTTGTTGCTTAATTTTTTCGTGGCTTATTGCAGTTGCTGTGCAGAATTTCGCACCTGGTTTCACCATGGAAGTTAAGTTCACATGCTTTTATTACGAAAGTCAGTAGCTATGTTTCGCCCTTGGCTGTCTGAATATATTTCGATTTTTGTAATTGTTTTGGAGCTACAAAATGTAGGCCTAACTGAGCTGTTTATTTCCTCTTTCTTTTTCACACAAGCCGATAATCCATCGAAAGTACATAAGGCCTGCAGAGTTTTTTTTTTTTTTAACTAAATTTACGTCGGATTTCTTATTATCTGCGTCAACGAATTCTTTTGTTCTGGCTTATTTACAAGATCCTTTTGCTTTTCACATGGTTCATGATTCATAAGCACTATCACCAAACACTGCACTTCCACAATCTGTTGTGGAAAGTACTTGAAATAAGTTGTCGTGCACGAAGCTTACATTTATTTCACAATTATCTTGATTTTGTACTTTTTGTTTGCGGCCGCTGCACTTCACCTTTGTCCACTTTTCGGAAACTGTCAAACTATCTTGCAGAAAACGTGGCGTGTTCACTTCGGTTTTTCTTTCTTGAATTTTAGTAATATCCATTTTCAGGGCATTGATTACGAACTGTAGGCTACTAAGTCGTTCATTTAGTGTCGTAATTTCGCCCTTGCAGTTTTCACATGATTTCTTTTTTATCGCAAAATTTACGTTTTTGTGGAGAGACACATTTCGAACTTTTACCTTCGACGCCATCTTGAAATTATGAAGATTTTTCTGGATGATTTTAAACTACACCCTGCCGATTACGGTACTTGTACCAGTGCGAGGATAGCTTTGCACCGGGTATGGCAGACAAATGGAAGTGAAATTTGCTAAAGTATTGTTGAATGAAGCAGCTTTATCCTGGACTAACCAGCATGTTAACCCAGAAAAGACATTTGCAGAGTTTGAAAAATTGATTTTAAACAAATTTTTGTTAGAAAGTAAGCAGGCATGAATAAAATCAGAACTTTTGAATGGAAATAGATTTTGAGAAGGAGATATAAAACTGCGACAATTTTGTGAGAAGCAGTTTAGAACTTTAGCACTGTGTGCAGTGGAGTCTCGTTTATGAACCAGATGGCACTATTGAGGAATTACTGAAATATGTACACAAATTAGATCGTGCCTGGGACTACAATTTTCAGAATGAGGGAGGGGGGGTGTCGTCACAACACCGCCAGAATTCAACAGGAACAATAATAACAGATATGATGATAATAGAAGTAATAATAATTTTGGTAATAACTATCACAACGAGAGTAATAATAATAATAGGAACAAGCAGGGCGGAGGTAATCAAAGCGAAATGGTAACAGATTCTATGAAAATAACAATCAGGAAAAAAGGTAAACACCTCATTGCAAACATGTCAGTTTGAGGTGCAGAACAGTTGCAGAAATCAGGCTAGAGGCGGAGAGGAAGGCGGAATTCAGGTCACAGACACCACAGTACACACAATAATTAGCAGATAAACAGATCTGATTATGAGAATGCATTTTGAGACTTTATGCTGACTGAAGTGAGTGAGGATACTAGTAAAGTAGAAAATAAATTTAATCTTAGTACAGATGATTTGACTAACTTTTTTAATGAGAGTCATGTGTTCAGTAATAGTAACATTTATGACGATGCTGATGAGTACAATTCAGTTAGGTTATTTCTTGATGATGAATTTCCAATATTGTCTGAAAAATATGTGGAGGAAAGTAAGAATCATACACCTAAGTTAAATTATATTTATGTGCCTGCTGGCACAAGTTCTAGTACTTTTGATAGCGATTGTGATGTGGAGACATGTGTAGTTGAAGTGAGGTTCATGTAGGTGCATATGATGTTGTTAACGAGTATTTTGGTAGTATTGATGCTGATGTTTTATTTTATGATTAATTAGATGGTATGGTTTATGAGGAAGTACTAGGCAATAATATGAGTAATAAAATGGTATGATATGATGATTTAGAACTGAAGAAATAGGTACATGAAAATCAGCTGATATCCATTGAGGTCAGTGAGATATTTCATAGTTGTTACAGTAAGCAGTGATAAGATACTGAAAGTCCTGGAAGAGAATGAGGTGTCTGTAGGAAAAGGTGATTACTGTGATAGTATTAAACACACACTCTCTAGTTGTAAGCTACCTTCAAGTACTTTACAGCCTAAGTTAGAGAACGAGGCTCAAGCAAGTGCAGATATTGAAGATGATTTATTGGCTGAAGAAGATGGAAGTAATAAGCATGAAATACTTGGTAGTCCACATATTGAAATATCTACAGGCTACTGGAAGGGAGTTTGTCTATTGGACACTGGTAGCCCGGTAAATGGCGCATCTGGTAAATTAAGAGATAGATTAAAGAATAGTGAACAGTATACTGAATTTCCAATTACTGGTGTTAAAATAAAAGGAGCCAAAGGAAAACTTGGTAAATTAATCAGTAGGCAAGCATTAATTTTATTTACTGTCAGTAATGTTGTATTTGAGCAAGGATGTCTGGTAATAACTGACCTGAATGAGTACATGTTGTTAGGGCTGAATTGGATACTGAAAGTTAGTGCTAGGTTTGATTGGTTAAATATGAAGCTACATTTTATTGATCCAAAATCTGGTGTTCATGGAGAAACTAAATTATTCATGATTTTGATGAGAACTGAAGAAATAATTTAAGAGAAGTAGAAGTAATTGACGACAGAATTTGTTTAGATGAAGATAATGAGTATTTTGATAACCAGGTGGTTAGTGAAGATTTTTCTCAGTTAGTACTGGATAAAGTTAACTCAGCAGACAATTTAAGTAGCAATGGAAAGACTGACTAGGAGGGATTCCTTTGGGAATAAACTAGCATTTTCAATGGTAAACCAGGTAGAATAAAAGATTACATGTGTAAGTTAAAATTGAGACCACATGAATCAGTTTTCATTAAGCTGTGTGGTGTACCTCTTTGTAAAAGGAAGGTTGTTTGATAAGGAATTGGAGAAATTGCAGAGCTGGGGGATAATACAAAGGAATAGCATCAGTACAACAATCCTATGGTTGTAGTAGCTAAGAAAGATGGTGGGGTTAGAATAGTACTTGCTCACCATCCAGAATCAATGGAGAGTTGTTGAATAAATTTCATGGAGCAAATTATTTTACTTGGATTTGACATCAAGATTACTTTAGAACCCAATTTGAGGCAATATACTGCAATTTTGTGTAATGAGAAAAGTTTTGGATTAAACTTATGAGTTGCTGAATTTATTAGGGCTTTGAATTTTGTTTTGGGAAGTGAGTTACTTTGAAAGTTAGTCATTTATGTGTATGACATTCTGGTAGTCACTAAACTATTAATAAGGAAGTAATTCTGCCTGATAAAGACAAATTGTTAATTATTGCAGATTTCCCCCAACCTAGATCAAAGAAGGAACTTAGATCATTTTATGGTTCATGCAATTTCTATAGGAAATATATAAGAACACAAGCTTTAAATGCTCCATGTCTTCTTGTGCCTTTGAAACAGAACAGCATTTGGGAATGGACTGACGAATGTCAAGCAGCTTTTGATGAGATGAAAAGACAGCTTGTCAATAGTGAAATCTTACATAGACCAGAATTATCTTTGCCATTTTGTATGATGACAGAAGGGTGAGATTATGGGTTAGGAGTTTGTTTATTTCAACAGAAGGAAGTTGAGGGAGAGACTGTGCGCTGTGCTATTAGTTTTGTCAGTAGAAGTTTACAAAAGCATGAAAAAATTATGCAGTCACCAAGAAGGAACTTTTATCCATTGTTTGGGGGTTTAAAAAATTTCAAAATTATTTAGTTGGACAAGAAGTCATTGTATAAACAGACCATAAAGCTTTGTGCTACATTCAGGAGTGCAAGCTATATCACTATAGGATTACCAGATGGGCAATTTTCTTACAGAAATCTGGCTATTCAATCCAGTACATTAGATGTGATCAGAATGTAGTTGCTGACACTTTGTCTGGATTACCAGTAGGAGGTAACCTGGATAGTGAGGATATTCAAGAGAATAAGAATTTTAGGATTATGTACATTCAAATTAAAAGAATTTCTGAATTACAACTCCTTCTACTCCATAGAGAAATTTTTAGATATAAATTAAGAAAAAAGGAAAAAAAACAAAAAAATATAAAAAAATAAAAAAAACATAAAAAATAAAAACGTTTTTACATTAACTTAAGTATGTTGTTAAATTAACTTAATTATGCCATGTATTGGAAAATTTGACTCATTCCACATCATTACGAAATATCGTATTCATGATCCATGGAACTAGTATTAATCTAATCTAATCAAGGTATTAAGAAAGAGAAAGGTTAGGAAGTGTTTGAATTCCTGTGATTGATGTCAGAGTGTAAAAGCTACCAACCAGAAGCATAACGGTTTCATGCAGAGTAGAATTCCACCAAGGTAAGTTAACTTCCCTGCACTAAAGAAGGCTACAAATATTTGTTTGTTACTGTTGACCTGGTTTCAAAACTGGTAAAGCTGTACCCTTTGAAAAAGGTACAAGTAAAGAAAATTATTCAGTGTTTTATTGATGATTATTTTAGGAATGTTGGCAAATCACATGCTTTACTGTCAGATAATGGAAGTCAGTTCACATCTCATTCATGGAAGGAATTGATTAAAAATGAGAACATTAAGCACATTTTAATATCTGTTTATTCTCCAACATGCAATCCTACAGGAGGTATTTGAGGGAAATTGGTAGGTTGTGCAGAAGATATTATTCCAAGGATCTTATGAATTGGTACACTTATAAGTCATTCTAAATAGTTTGCAGCATACTACAACTGGATTCACACTATATGAAGTTCATTTTAACCAGAAACCTGCTAACTTACTCGGTGAATTGATTGAGTTTCCAACCTGTACAGAGTTAACTGCTGATGAGAGGGAAGAGGTGGTGAAGAGAAATATGGAGGCATATCATAGGAAGAGGAAGAAGCAGCATGACAAAAATCTTAAAGTTACACAGTTTAAAGTAGGAGATCTCAAGTTGACTAAAATTAATGAAAAGTCAAGAGCAATTAACAAAGGAACAAAAATGTTCTTCAATACATACATTGGACCATCTGAGATCTTAGAGATATCTCATCCAAATACATTTAGGTTAATTTATCCATAGTCACATAAGCTATTTAGTTTAAGAAATATCACACAGATGAAGCCATATGTTCAATTTGATCAATGTCCACACCATTATACATTGGTACTACATTCACACACACATGTATATTTATTTCTATTTCTTTGGATTTATGCTGACTTTGTTTATCTATTTTGATTCATGATATTGGTGCCTGATGATATGAGGTACAATAATTTGCTTGATACTCTCTGCTTTGGATATTTTCTGAGGTTCAATGTTCAATTTGATCCACCCTTGGGGGGGGGGGGGGGGGGGGGGCGGTGCACTCTCTTTGTGTACCAAGTGTCTGGCAAGCACAAGGGCCCCAGCTAATGTAGTATCTGCTTCATTATCTTTAACTTTGGTACTGCTTCCATTATTTACACTATTTACACTTAGTTTCTAGCCACATGCCTAAATTACTTCTTGGTACATGAAATACTTCACTGATTTGATAATAGTATCTTATCTTATCTTTACTGACAGGAACTGACAACAATATGAATTTTGAAGAGAAATATAGTCAACTGGGTCACATACATGCATTTGTTTACTTAATTATGGCATAATCTTGGTCACTTGTATAACATTTGGTATTATATCACATCTTTAAGATTTCTACGATTATTGAACTTGATGTGAATCTGAAATACTTTGTACATACATGGTTGAATATTCAGAATGATTATTATGGAGATTTTTAGCAACATTTGAGATGAAGTTTATACATGACACATATTCAATGGATTTAAATTATTTACATTATCTTGACTATAATGAATCCCATTGCTCTACGGTGAATCTGGTGTTGTCTTTGAAAGCTTTTGATTAATATGATTTAGGAGTATTTTGCTTGCTATTGTCGTAGGGTGACAATAGCCTTATTAGTGGATTTTGGCTACATGGTTATAGATGACCACAGTCTTGATGAAATATATGGGTTGGCTGATTAGCCTGAGAAAGACATCAGCCAGACAAGATAGATTTTGGTTGGATGTTCCAGCTGTACATCAGCCATTTCTTTGACACACCAATCACACTTGGAATTTAAGCTACATTTCCGTATGTTAAATGTATTACACTGCTTTTCACTATGATTATACCTTTATCTATATTTGATTCTGTATACACTTTGTGTCATGTTTCCTGTATTGGTTGTTAGCATTCATTGTATATGTTTTTTAGTGCTCTGATGCTCAACATTGTTACCGGTATGTGGTATTTTTGTTCTTATCTTAAACATTTATATTTTCTGTGTATTGATCAACATATTTGCTGTTACATAAAATTTCTTTCATATAACTTATGTGTATTCTCTCCCAATTTAGTCTCCATGTTGGAGTTTGCCATAGATTCTTTCACATCACTCACGTTGAACCACTTTTGTCTGGATAAGTTCTCACATCAATGTCATGATGTCAGCGGTATACAGGTTTTTGTCATTGTTTTTCTTCGATTGCCTGTTCAGGATATTATTGAATACTTACATTGCTTTCCCTATTAAATCATTTAAATGCCAACATATGTACTTATCTTCAAACAACCATTTGTATGAACGTGAATAACATTACCTACCTGGAAGATTTACCCATATTTGACATGAGCTGTAATCGTTGTTGATGGTGTACTGTATCATACCGCCTTTGTGCTCCAAATACTAACTTTTGTTTTTCTTATGGTAGTGGGTGACATTTGTCTGGAACTTGAAGTTCCACATCGTATTAACTGGCACATTTGCATACTTGTTTCTTATGGACTTTGATGTTGTACTAATCGATGATGAACTTTCTTACTGGTTACTACAGAGCAGTTTGCATTTTTCAGGTTGGTCTGACTGTCACAAACTTAGGCCTTGAACATTTTCAATTTGGTTGGGGTGTCTCATGCCAAGTTCTCGGTTCATGTAGTTTTGCTTACTATATTCACTTGAACTGTTTTTCTGTTGTGACATCATGACTTTGGACTTCAATACAAACAGTAGATCTCACAGGTGCATTACAGGTTAATTCTTGTACTTGACTGTATGTTAAGAAGTTAAGGAATTTCTTTAAAAATAACTTGTTTTGTGGCTTTACAATTATTTGCTGTAATTGCATTTCCTATGAGTGGGTTATTTCTGCATGGTTCTATGCACTACTTTGGTCACAATTAACATATCGCAGGGAATTTTCATTTGCATTTTCTTGTATATACTTTAAATTAGTGTTTTTCTATTCATGGACAAAAATATACATTTTGTCTGGTATATGAGGATGATTTGAAAAGTGCTCAGAACAGAATAGAAAGAAAGTACTTTCATCACTGAAACTTTTTTTATTTTTCAATGTAGGCTCCTTGTAGATTAATGCAAGTGCTCCAACGATGTTCCAGTGCCTTGGTCCCATCTCAAAAATGAGTTTTCTCAAGGCCTGCAAAATAGTTGAACTCTGGCTATCAATTATTTGTTTGAAGTGAATCTTAGTCCACCAAGATTTTCAGTTTTGGGAAGAGATGGAAGTCTGATGGAGCTATATCAGGTGAATAAGGGAAGACTGGCAACAATTCATACCTTAGTTCATGTAATTTTGCCATGGCGGTGGCACATGTGTGCGGGTGTGCATTGTCTTGATGGAAGATGACTTTCTTCCCTGCTAAACCCGGCCTTTTTTTGCGTGTCTTTTGTTTCAATTTGTCTAAGAGGTCAGCATAGTATTCTGCAGTAATTGTTTTCCCAGTGAGCAGATCTACAAACAGAATCCCCTTCGCATCACAGAATAGTGATTCCATGACCTTTTCCACCGAAGGAATTGTCCCTACTTTCTTTGGTGGCAGAGAATCAGCATGTTTCAACTGCTTTGAAATTTATTTTGTGTCTGGGGTATAGCAATGCACCTAAGTTTGATCTGTGGTCACAAACTGGTGCAAAAAACCTTGTTCATTGCTCATAAAATGGGTCAAATATTGTTCCGATATGTCCATTCTCATGCGTTTTTGATCCAGCGTCAAGAATAGCAGCACCCATGTTGCAGATAATTTTTTCATTTCTAATTCTTCTGTTAAAATGTGACATAACTTTCCAGGTGACATATGGCAAGCATGAGCAATTTCATGCACTTTCAGTCGGTGAACCTCCATGACCATTTTGAGCAGTTTTGCAATGATTTCCGGGGTAGTGAAACATCTAGGCCAACCATTGCGCAGATCATCATCTAAGCCCTCCCGACCAAATTTAAATTCATTTGTCCACTTGGCAACAGCTGGATATGAAGGAGCTGAGTCCCCCAGCATAGTCTGTAAATCGGCATGAATGTCTTTTGATTTCATACCTTTCTTTACGAAGTACTTAATCACTGCTCGAATCTCAATTTTTTCCATCTTTGCAAATCACTACGTGGAAACAACAGCAGAGCCATGTTACCACCACAGCTCTCTTCCAAAAGCACTGATGTGGGACTTGTTTACAGGCAACAGTCCAATGAATATCATGTGAACAACTTGTTGTGCTAGCACTGACCTCTCATGGTGATTCTGAGAACTTTTCAAACTACCCTCGTAGTAGGTTAGATTTTTTGCTATCATCTTGAATTTTGTTGTCACACTGTATCATATACACAAAATAACTCGTGATGAAGCAAGCTGGGATATTTTTACAAATAATTCAGCCTAAATTTTGAAGTAGAAGAAACTGTTAAAAAGATGCAATTTTTTGATGCATTCAGTTACTTTAATGAGTTAAGTTTTAATTGCAATTTTTGTAAATTAAACATTGAACATGTATAGTTTCAGTGCCTATTATTGTGAGGATATATAACAGCCCGCGTTTCAGTCCCAAGACAGTCAGTCTATGGTTGAGTTTCAGATGAGGAACCCGTATTGATTAGATCAACAACAGTGCATCCACTTAGCTGTGAAATAAATGTAATAGGGCGTGTGCTAAAACAATGACAGTGTCTGTTCAATACATACCGTATTATGTGGCACGAACTGTGTGATTAGGTTTCTACTGCTTGTGGATGTTCAACAGTAAATTATTGTAGCAGTATGTTGATGTTTGCCTGCAAACTATTAATGAGGCTTATCAAAAGTTAAGCAATAGTGCACTGGCCATATAATTGTGTGGGGGTTGTGCACATTGAAAGTAAAGAACTGTGAAACGCAAATGTGCAACTGTTGGGCCGGCCGCGGTCGTCTAGCGGTTCTGGCGCTGCAGTCCGGAACCGCGGGACTGCTACGGTCGCAGGTTCGAATCCTGCCTCGGGCATGGGTGTGTGTGTGATGCCCTTACGTTAGTTAGGTTTAAGTAGTTCTAAGTTCTAGGGGACTTATGACCTACGTTGTTGAGTCCCATAGTGCTCAGAGCCATTTGAACCATTTTTGCAACTGTTGGCTACATCATTTAAAGTAGTCAGTGTTGAACTTCCACCCTCCATTTTTCAGCCAGTATAGCAATGCAGTACATTGACACCGAGGACAATCAACAAAGAAATAAAGCAGGTGAACGTCACAAACTCTTTATATTGTACAGTTCACCATACTTCTGAATTTGGAAGTTACATGTGATTAGATTAATTAAACGTTATGTTTACATTTCATACTTTATTTCTTATTGGATATATGTATATATGAGTAAACTAATGATGATTTTGTGCTGATACAAGTTTGAAATGAATCAAGGAAAGAGTTGGAATAAAATGATGTGAAATGGAGTATGATAAAAACACAACACTTTATACTGAATATTGTTTGCAGCATTTAAAAAACTCATAAGGTAAGACGTCAAGTACTTATGATGACACAGGGGTTACTCTGAGAAACAATTAATTTTGTTTACTGATCTACATGCACATTTATTTGAAGACACTGATCTATGTGTGATCATTCTGACCATCACTGTTCCACTATTTATTTTTTCATGAAGCATTGCATATTTAAAGATTCTGTCATCCTTAACACCCCACACACAAGCATACAAAATTTTAGTTGGCATCAACTACAGCAAGCACAACAATGCTGAGGAGCTACTTATAATTAAAATATTTGCTTCTTCTGTGTTCTGGAGCCAAAATTTGTATTTTTTAAACCTTTAGCAAAAGGAAGATAAATAAATTTGCACAGTCTAACACACAAGAGATTTCAAGTAAAACTGTCCCTAGTAGTGTGGACAAGCCTTTTTGTTGCGAGGCTGTCCTGAACAGATGGGAGACATCGAACTGGGGCAACCCTGCAATGAATATCTGCAACATTGTTCTGGAGTGGACTAGGCCTCAAACAGACTTAATGCCCATCCCGTAACACCTTGTCAACCTTTCTGCCACAAATCCATCCCCAGCAGATGTCTCAGTACTTTCTAAGCACATCACCTTGGACTTGTAAAGAACTTTCTTTCCTTTACTCATTCTCCACATTGGAAACACTTCTTCACCATGCACCCCTCTGGCAACAGCAATAAAACCCCACACAGAGCCTTGTTTAAAACAGTTCCAACCTCCCTCTAATTGTGATGCTATTCTCCTTCCACTCAGTCAACCACTGGTAATAACCTTTGAAAAATGTCTCACTTCTAACCTGGTCTCACATTCACATTCCTTCCTGGTGAGACTAACATTCATTCCTTTGGCACACACAGCTGTTACCTGGAAACAAATACAGATCTTATCACCCTTCCTATGCACACAGGCTCAACCACAGTGATCATGAATAATAATGACATTTGGCTGAGGTTCACTGCCAAATTTCCAATATCTGTGCACAGGAACCTTACAACCATGATCCCATCCCAGAAGTCCACCATGACCTACAGCAACTCCTCAGGGTCTTAGTACCATCCCAAAACCTGACACTGAATCCATCTCCCTTTTGACCCAGAAACACCCTGCATTCTTACTTTTTATTTTCTCCCTGAACTCCACAAGCCCAACCCCACAGGTCTCCCTATTGATTGCCCCAGTGTGGGTGTTTAAGAAGCTCCCACCAAATGGATCTCTGCTTCTGTTAACAAACAACTCCAAACTAGTGCCCCTAAGCTCCAATTCAACAACCAAACAGTACTCTTTTTCTTTACAGCCTTTCCACAGTTTCCACTGCCTAATCACCAGATGCAATATCCTTGTGCAGCAACAACCCCCATGGGCATGCCCTACACACCCTTCCAAGCATCTTCTCGATACCAAACCCACCACGTATTTTCTTATCCTCCTGGCCAACATCGTCACAATTTCATGTTCGAAGGCCTAATCTGTAAACAAATCCAGGGTACTGCCAATGGTAAATACATGGCATCATCCTCTGCCAACTCATTTACGGACCTTCTGCATGAATTCCTTCTATCTAGCTATCCGGTCACACGTAAACGCCTTTGTCTGGTTCAGATTCATTGATGCTCATAGCAAGTAAAGCCATTGTTCTTTCCTGCACAACCTCAAAATCTACTCCCAAGTCAACTCAATGACCCATCTTCTTAGATGTTGATCTCCATGTCTTGGATGGCTTTATTATTATGTCTATTCATATGAAGCACACCAACCACCAGCAATATCTCCACTTTCACCGCTGTCATCCATCTCTTCCCAATAGCCTCACCACCTGCATTATAAAACAGATGTTCCTGTCCCATACACTTATCCACTCACTCTTGCCACAGTGTAGTCACAGGCATTTCATGCCATATAAAGTGCGGTATCACATGTGAAAGTAGCCATGTTATATATCTGCTGCTGTTCAGTTGCCATGCAACACTCTAAGTGTACATGACAGCTAACCAACTCTCAGCTCACATGAATGGTTGCTACCAAATTATGGCCAACTGCAAACTTGATCATCCAGTTGATGAACATGCTGCATAGCACAATGCAAATGACTTTAACAGCTGTTTCGCTGTGTGTGGTATTTGGATATTCTCTTCCATTACAAGTTTCTCTGATCTATTCATGCAGGGTTTGTCTTTTCAGCATATTCTGCATTCTCACAGTATCCATGGCCTTAACTTCCACTATCCTGTTTCCATTACCTCACCTTACTTTTTTCCTTTTGTCTTCTCTTACAGTTAACGTTCTCCATAAAGACTGTGCCCTGCCTTCTCCTATCACTCCCCTCCCCCTCCCCAAATCCCTCCTCCCTTCCCACACTGACCCCTTTCCTCTCCCCTCCTTGTCTTCCTCTCCATCTCCACCTTCCTCCCCCCCCACCCCCATCTTTCTATATATCTTACATGCTCTATCTCCTCAGAACTCCTTTCATATTATCATGCTTTCAATGAGTCATCTATCTTTCTCACTCCTGCCTTGCACTAAATGCTCCTTGCCTCATATGCCCTTTCCTGTCCCTCCTCACATCCATCAGCCCAGCAAACTACTCTCAATAATTTGTACTCTTTAATCTGCAGGAGTGGTAGTGTGAATATGGGTGTGTGGTTGTGTGTTGGAATGTGTGTACTTTCTATTCGAAAAAGACCGAAAGCTCAAAAGCTAGTGAAGATAGTTTTCTGTTAGATGTGTCTAATCGCCACACATCAGTCTGCTAAATGTGATTGGTTTCGTTTCTCTTATTTTACATACTGAGCCTTAAGTTCCACAAGAATGAACATTACAAGCCAGGGCAACAGGATCCAACAGGATATATGTTAAGAAGTCCCCTTACGAAGGTGTGTGACAAGCACATGTTCATTCCACAGAGAATCTACAGCACAGATGAAACTGGAATAAGGGCTATAGCAAACTGACAGACCAACATCTTAGTTCTGCAGGGAAAACAATAAGTTGGTGGTCTGATATCTGCTGAGAGGAGCACACTGGTAGCAGTTGAGAGTTGTACGAGTGCAACAGGGATCTACATGCCTCCAATGTTAGTGTTTCTTCCTTTCATGAAAGCAAATTAAATAGAAACAGTGGTAAACAGGTTTATAAAGAACAGGTACCTGTCCTCTTGATTCAGATGTGTTCATTGACTGGATATTTCAACCTAACTTATTGACATGAGGATTCAGCCAGTGAAAGTTCATTAGGGAAGGATCCTGAAATTTCTAGAAGTATTTCTGGGTCTAAGCCCATATCACTGCTTCTGCCTTCAGTATCTCACCTAAATATATTAAAGGCATCCGCATGGCTACTAAAATAAGAGAGAAAAACTCACAATAAACAAAACAGAGAAAACTGCTCTTCTGGCATGTTAACGTTACAAAAAAGAGTTTGCTGCTTCATTGGTACAAAGATAAAATTAAGGCTTGGTGCTAACAAAATGACTGGAAATAAAAAGAGGAAATATTAGAAAAATCCCAGTCCTGTGGAAGTGATGGTGGTAATGACATAGTCTGCATTTTTTGCAATGAACTTTTCTTCAATGCTTAATCAGAAGAAAGTTTGGTGAAATTTTCAAAGAGCAATGATTGGATTCATGAAGAATGTTCTGAACTCATTGCTGAAGATGATGAAATTTTTTTATGTCTGTGGTTTTTGCAGACAGGGTAAGTAACAATATTTTCAAACAGTTTAATTACCTATAAATTAGTTTACTGTTATGTACTGATTACATTTACCAAACATTTATTAAATAAAGCATATTGTGTGCTTAGCCTCTATTTACAAAGGCTTGCCAAAAAGTAATTCCAACAAATCTAATATGTGAACACTCTTAAAACTTTTTAAATAAAACAAATGTTATTAACATTCTACCTCTTTATTCTTGATGTCTACATTTTCAGTTCTCTACTGCTAGAGGGCTCCGAACTGTAGCATATAACGTGGCGGTATGTAACATAACTATGTCGCTGCATGAGAAATAGCTTGCTATAATCGAGTTTCAAATTCAAAGAGTTCATCCGGAACACCCTCTCTTTCAGCATAACAGTGCCAGATCACATACAAGTGAAGTGACATCTGTAATGATCTGATGCCTTCAGTTCACTGTCATCGACCATTCTCCATACAGTCCCAGTTTGGTCCCATATGATTTACATCAGTTGAGAACTTCACTTTGATAGTGATGAAATTGTGCAAACAGAAGTGAGTTTGTGGTTCCATTAAGAAAGTCAAACATTCTATAGATGAATAAACTGGTCTCTCGATGGGAGAAGTATCTTCATTGTCAGGGTGACTATTTTGAAAAATAAATGTGTAGGCATGAAGAATAAAGATCGAGAACATCAATAACGGTTTGTTTTATTTAGAAAGCTTTAAGAGTTTCTGTAGTGGACTGGGAGTGTCCACTTAGATGAAAATCTTGCTGCCGCTGAAAAAGACTAATACAGGTGTCCTGGTAGGACGGATGCATGGGTTCTAGGGCAGAACACACACAATGGAAGAAACACATAATAGTGAATAGGAAAATATGTTATTCAACTTTCATAACACTGGTTGCAGCAGTCATAGAATCTAGGTTTCACCTATCTGTCCTATATTGACTGGAGTTCCATGAATACAAACTAAATAATGTTCTCTGAAATAAAGCCAGAAGAAAACTACTCTTCTGTCTTGATCTACTATATGAACCCTGAAACTAAAGGCATACACTTAAATCTCCATGCAGGCTGTCTCTGTCCATACACAATAATTCTATTCACTGTTCTGTTTCTACTGAAGAATAACTACTGGCTGTCAACCACTGTTTCTATCTCACTTAACAATTTGAAGACATGATGAACATTTTGCAAGAACTCCCTAGCAAGATCGGATTGACTTACAACTTGCATCTGATGACTTCTGCTCATGCACGTTTATTAAGTGCATCTGTCTTCCTGGTGGCGTTGCTGCTTCAGGGGTGTGATTCTCTCAGGTAGCACGATGGCTTGCTTGCAGTAATGTTCCTGCTGTGGACAGACATCCCTGGTACTTCTGGTACCAACTGTTGCAAACTCTTCTTGTGGGGTATCTCAGTACATCACAGTTCCCACAAAAAATATGAAGGCATTACTTTTCCACAAGGCCTCACATTTTATGAGTAGTAATAGCGAAGCGCTTGTTTTTACCTAATTGTCATGATAAAACAGATTACTTTAAAAATTTTCAAGTTAACTGATTTATTCCTTTTATTACCGAATGAGCAGAAATTCTGAAAGTAAGATATGAAGGAGATTTTTTACTGCAACAAAGTACAAAAATTTGGTAATAATAGGCAAACAAGTTCATGAATGAGTTAGAAGCAACAATTGATTAAGTATTCTGTGTTACCCAACTGTTTGCTACTTTCTGGTGCTTTTGTGTAACTAATAACTTCGAAGAAAATAGGATGTTATGCACTGTAATATAATAATAAACTGCTTCATGTTGTTTAAGTATAAAATATGTTTCTTGCCATCTTATCGAGCACTGTGGGCAAGGTTCCACAACTGTCGTATTGATTGCCTATTGAATAAATGCACGAGAAGCACTTTTATTTTGCTTTAAAATGTCATGAACAGTTCTAGTCCCAAAGGAAAATTTTCCAGTGGCTGCGTATCTTGTGCCCTGAAGGTACCCAGATAGCCTCAAATAAAATATGTACCCACAATATGATCAAGAAATATTTCACAACTGACTCCTATATCTTATAGTACCTTGATAGTAATAATAGTTTAATTCATTTGTGGACCACTTTTACATAGATATTGGACATATGCTATTGTAGTTTAAGAAGAAGAAACATAATTCTTATATACAGAGTTTTACATACTTGCAGGTCTAGTTGCTGAATATACAACAGGTAGTCAACTTTGACTTTATAATATGTGCTATCCTGACATCTGCCTGTAGTACTTTAGGGAAACTACAGTAAACCTAAATCAGGATGATCAAATGTGAGTTAGAGCTTCCATCCTCCAAAATACAAGTTTTTATAGTGACAAAGGTTAGAGGAAAACAGATTGGATTTAGAAGTGAGGATGAGGCAACAATGGGTAGCACAGGAAAATGATGAGCCACAGGTAGCAAAAACATTTATTTAACATATCTTAAATGTGGTAGAAAGTATAGGGACCAACAGTTCAACAGATAACCAAGCATATTGAGAAAGTAACTTTCATAAAATTCAATCATATGAATGTATCATCAACTTCGCCTTCTGAAATTAAGAAAATTACACATTCTCTCAAAAATGAAAGCTCGTCTGGTTTTGATGGTCTTCCCAATAGAGTACTAAAGACTTGTTCCCATATAATAATCCTGGTATTGTCTGAAATATGTAAGGCATCACTAACTCAAGGTGTTTTTCAAGAGAGACTGAAATATGCCACTATTTAAGACAGGTGATACGAGAGATGTTGGTAACTACCAACCTGTTTCATTGTTGACATCATTTTCCAAAATATTTGAGAAGGTTATGTATTCTAAGAGTAGTAGGTATCCCATATGAGAAACAATAACATCCTCAGAAAATCACAGTTTGGATTTCAGAAGAGTTGCCCTACTGAGAATGCCATTTACATGTTCATTCACTGAATCTTACAAGCATGAAATAATAAAATTGTGCTGTCTGGTATTTTCTACAACCGATTTAAGGTATATGACTCTGTGAATTACAATGTTCTCCAAGATAAACTGAAGTTTTATAGGACTTTTGGTTTAACCAAACAATGGATAATGTGATATCTAACCAAAAGAATGCGGAGAATTGTACTTAGTAATTCAGCTAATATAGTCTGGGGACGGTATTCTGACTGGGAAGTAATCACATATGGAGCTACCCAATACTCAATCTTAGGTCCACTATTGTTCCTCATATATATGAACAACCTTCAGCCTAATGTACAATAAGCAGAATTGGATCTCTTTGCAGATGGCACAGGTATTGTAATCAGCCCAAGCATATATACGGAAACAGAAGATATGCTAAATGATGTTCCTAAAAATACCTCTGACTGGTTTTCTGAAGATTGTCTCGCCCTCTATTTTAAAAAGACATAGTATATTCAATTCTGCACATCTAGGGATACTACACCAATTGTAAGTGTAACATAGGGTTAGGAAATTATAAATGGGGTGGCAACTTCAAAGTTCTTAGTGCCCATCTCGGTGAGAAAAAGCATGTTGTGGAGCATCTAAAACAATCTTGTTCAGCCACATTTGCACTTAGAATCATTCCAGGTCTTGGGGAGTGACAACTCAGTAACTTGAAATATTTTCATTCAGTAATGTCATATGGAATAATGTTCTCGGGTAACTCGTCTTTAAGAAAGAAAGTCGTCATTGCTCAAAAATTTTTTCGGTAAGAATAGTTTGTGGTGCTCACTCACAGTCATTTTGTAGAGATCCGTTTAAGGAGTTGGACATTCTGACTAATGCTTCCCAGTATATTTATCAGTATATTTATTTCCTCACGAAGTTTGTTGTAAATAATCCACTGCAATTCAAAAGGAACAATGATGTACATATTACCATACCTGAAGGAAAGATTATATATGGTACATTCTTTTGCACAAAATGGGGGTGCGCAATGCTGCAACTTAAGATTTTTGATAACTTACACAATGATATAAAATGTGTAATAGACAGCAGAATACATTCAAAAATAAAATTAAAAAGTTTCTCCTTGATAGCTCATTCAGGTCTGTAAAACTATTTTTGCTATCATAATGTGCTAAAGGTGGTGGATAGGAATTACTAACTCATATCTGCATATTAAAAACAAAAATACAATAAAAATCTTATGAATGTTAAGCATGTAGCGATTTCTACAAATTAATTTGCAGTTTGAGTGTATAATGATTCGTTCCACATCATTATGATTTATCAGAAAAATGATCCAGGCAACATGAAACTATATAAGTAACTAACAATGAAGAAGAGGTAAAAAAATAAAGATTGCAACAAAACAAACATTAAAACATAAATCAGAAATTAAAGTGAGTATACAGGAATGTTGTAACAATGATGACACTAATTGAGTGGGTGAGTGAAAACGGGCTAACAACTACAATGGGTTGCCATTTGAGGACAGATTGATTGGGCCTATAGGTACAACACATGTCGCAGAGCAAGTTCCATTCTACAAAGTTCTGAGATATTTGTCATTTGAGGAAGACCTCATGTCATCTTTGTGGAGTAGAAGGTAGTATGATCATGGTTGCTGTGTTACAGACCACACTGTGTGACAGGGTGTTATATACATGTTACCATAACAGCTACTAATCGTGTCCATTCAGCAATGCTGCCAGCTAAGAAGTTGTCAGGTCAGTGAAAAAAAAAATTAATCAGTTAGTGATATGTGGGATTATGAAAAAGAGCAAGATGAGAGAGAATATTATCCGTCATGATAAATAGGCTGGTATCGGGAAACTGACCAGGACAGGCAGTTCCAACCACACATGTAATGTTCGGAAGACCCAGATCAGCTTTTTGGTGAAGCAGGTTGAAAGATCATGGTTCACTGCTACATACCATGCTGAGTGTGGTAGATATTACCAATAATTGTGAAACTGGTGCAGAGACCTAACCCATGATGGCACACCAGTACCTGTATGACTTGGATCATCTTACTGCTGGTTCCTCCTTTGACACACACACACACACCCACACACACACACACACACACACACACGCACACAGGCATGATGATGCCATAAACCTCTTATTTTAGTGTTTTTTTTTCTAGTCAACTTTCTGTAGCCTATGTATGTAGAGACTTATTTCATAAATGAGTAGATGTGGATCACATGTTCCCATGGAACAAAGGAAAATATATACATATAAATAAACAAGTACACAAATAAAATACATCATGCTCAGATGAATACTGCCAAAAAACACTCCTTATTTGGGTTTTACACCGCCCCCCCCCCCCCCCCCCCATCTTCTTACTCAATGGCTCTTACCTATATGAGTGTTAAATCTGAAAGCTTTTTATATCAGGATGATCAGACTCAGCCAGAGCACATGGCAGTCAAAATGCAGGAAGCAAAGTGTTTTGTTGCCTCATCACAGCAATACAGTAGTTTTATACAAGTTTCACATATTCCAACTATTCAGAGACACTGAAGTGGCTTTTATTACAGATGGCAGAATTTTAACAAGAAAGTTTACAAGAAATGCATAAGCAAGTGTTAGATAGAGAAGAAATAAACTGACCTTGTAAAAACTAATTCTTCTCAATACAATTGGTACTGGTATCTTATTTCTATCCTATTCTACTCCTGAAGCAACATTATATACTAAATAACCCTCTAAGAATTTCATTCAGTGTATCATATTAGTTTCAAAACTTATCTGGCAATGAGGTTCATTATTATCTGAGGCTCTGAACAAGAGAGTAATGGCAACTATTTCTGAATTTGTAAATATGCTAATTTAACAATTTAATAACTGGCATTCCAACTGACAACAAAAATCTAACATATGCGAAGAGAAAGAATGGATCAGATTTTTCATGACAGGAGCTTTTAACACTACTAGTTCCTGAGTTGTGTCCTACTGGAAAACTCAATACATAAACATTTGCTTTTGGAATGTATTTTTTATTGCATACAAGAAACGTAATATGCAGAGAAATGAAAGAGTTCTCCTTATGAGAGTTTTTAACAAATAATATTAAACATATCAACTTGGATACCATTCATGCAAACAATAATATTATAAAACAAAGAAGAATCAAATAAGCAATGTGACACAAGATCCTATTAAGTAAATCTCCTTTTTACGATACTAATGAGTGGTTTTTGCACTGACCTGGAATTAGTGGCATGTCTTCACTCTGCTTCATGAAAGGCTTCCAATTGTGTGGTTTGTAAACAAGTCTGGAGGAATGTTCTTCAGTAGAACTACTGATTGTGTCAGAATCATGTTTATCGGTGTTAACTTCTGCTGTAGTTGCATCAGAGTCACAGAATGTTTCCACTGAGGGCATCTGTCCGAGAAGTGGCAACTAGTAGTCTTATACCATAATAACATGCTACTAAACAGTTACATCAAAGAAAACAAAATCCAGTGAAATGCTGTGTTTCCCTGTGATTATTTTGTGATGTAAATAGTGTGGCAGTGGTATAAGTTAGGAACTAGCAGTAAGTCTCTGTAGGAAATTTGAGACTATACTACAAGGTAAGTTAATATAATACTGAAAAATTATCTACACTAAGTAAAGTAATAAAGGTTTGTTGACATGCATGGTGTCGGCCTTGGCGTAAAAGTAAGTAAATACACACAGAGGGAAGATTAAAGTACCGGTTATAAACAAGTTGCCTGCTACTTACAGATTTTATCAGTAAAAATGACATGATAAAACAAATTACCGGTAATCACTCAAGGTATCTGGGCTCGGTTACAGATTTCTGAACATTGGCACTGGGAAAAAAAAAAAAAAAAAAAACGTGCTTGAAATTTAGGAAAAGACTCGGCAGAAAAAGCCGCACACGCGCGGAACATTTCCGCAAACCGGAAACTATTTTCAAGACATTTCTTTACAGTCGATGCCCAGCCTGCGCTATATGCGTTAAAAAGAAGCAGAATTACTGGGTAGACAGGCAACAAAATTTTAGTTCTGAAGGAAAAAAGTTCGCACAGCATAAAATTTTAACATAAACACTGCACTGTGGTCCTTTGCACTAAAATATGTAGTACGAGAATGGTTTTGTGAAATAATAACTATTGTCAAGACAGACGCAGAGCACGGTGTAACAATGTTATGTATAAAGCGCTCATCCAGAAATTCGTGTACGTACCTCAGCGGTTTCCGCGGTTAACTGTGCACCTGACGGACGCTCAAGGTTTTTCGAGTGAGAACCGGCTTGTCTGCTGATTTGGAAGCGATCCAAATTTGTGCGGTCTGTTGTGCGTAAACGACGACGTTACCCAAAGGGTTGCGCCAAGCGTTAAACAACAATCACTACACCACACACACGACTTCGTCGTTGCCCACAACCACACAGCCTGGTACTTAACCGCTATTGGATGCGCGCAGATGACAAAAAATATCGCGAACTGGGCAAACTAGCATATAAATTTACAAATTTGCAAATCTTTTATTTCATCTGTGAGCATAGTTACATCAAATCGGTGTCGTTAAAGTGAACACACTAGTAACAGGAGTACTAATAATATAAACTTGGTCGTGTGTCATTAACTATACTAAAATAATCCAGGATAGATACACAACGTATTTAAATAAATGTTAAAAACAACAAAAAGTTTCCTAACAGTACAAGACATATTTAAATAAATGTCAATAACAACAAAATGTTTCCTGACAATTATAAGGTAAATGAACAACATATTTATGTGATTGACAAAGAAACTGAATAATCAAACAGATAATTAGCAATAAGTATATGAAACACTAATAAAATAATTACCCAGTGTGACATATTTGAAGTATGTAGTTAATTTAGTGTTCAGTTCGCATAAGAAAAGTGGGTCATTTGACACACATTCATGGAACTCTTTAGCAGAGTAAATTACTTTTCATCCATCTCGGAAGACTAGTTTTAAGTTTATTTACTGGCACTGTGTAGGCATTTTCAGGTCAAGCCTAGCGTATGGCACATTAATTGTATGTCCAGTTCTTGTGTTGTGGTCATGAACTGTTCTCCTTAGGTCAAAAAGACAAGGTAGTTGTAAATATACAGGCTAGACACTGTCATTATATTTACTTTCTTAAAATAATCTCGATATGATTCACATGGACCGAGTCCTGAAATGCACATAACAGCTTTCTTTTGCCCTTTAAGCACTAACTTTGAGCCTACAGAATTGCCCCACAATAGTATCCCATAACTCAGGTGGAACTACAAATACAAATGTTTTATTCCACCGTTGAGCATATTTACATGTAATTGGTGTTATCAGTGTTTACATAATAATATAAACTTTGACATGACAAATGTTATTAACTACATTATAATAATCCAGGATGGATGCAATACATATTTGGGCAAATGTAAATAACAACAAGAAGTTTCCTAAAAGACCATTTACAAGATAAATGAACTACACAGTTCAGTGAATAAGAAATAAATAATCAAACAGATAATTAACGATAAGTACATGAAACAGTAATAAAATAGTTGCACAGTATGGCATATGTATAGTTTGCAGTTAATTTATAGTTCATTCTCATAAGGAAAGTGGGTCATTTGTCACATACTCAAGGAACTCTTGAGCAGAGTAAATTACTTTACTTTTGATCCGCTTTGAAAGACTGGTTTTAAATTTATTTACTGGCACTGTGTAGGCATTATCAGGTAATTTGTTGAAGTAGATGGGACCAAGATGTTTGTAGCTGTTATGTGTCTTTGCAAGCCTAGCATACGGCATATTACTTCTATGACCACTTCTTATGTTATGGTCATGAACTGTTCTCCTTAAGTTAAATTTACTCAGATTCTCTTTAACAAAGACTTTAATGAAAAATACACATATAACAGAAGTTCTTTACTGACACTGGTCCTTACCTTGTACAGCAGGTAGATGACATGTGCTAGTCTGCCACACAATTTCACTGTTGTAGTGTCACAGCTGATCTATGTGAAATCCTAATAGTTTGACTGTATTGTTACCATGACTGGGAGCATTTAGACTGAATAGAATGTCTTCAGTTTTACTATCATTCTTCCACAGTACATTTGCCTAAAACGAATTAGTACAACTCTCCATTGCCACTGCCATGCTGTATTACACATTTTCAAGGCTGGTACCACATGTGATGAGTGTTGTGTCATCTGCATGTAACACTGCATCACATGGTACAACTGTGGATAAATCAGTTATGTAAATAATGAAAAAGAAAGGTCCAGGAACAGATCCTTGAGGCACACCCTTTACAACTGGAAGAGATTCTGACGTTTTATTATTTACCTTAACTAACTGCGTCCAGGTAAGCCTGCATTAGGCATAGAACATTCTGTCTCACTCAGTGCTGTTGCAGTTTCTTTTATGAGAATATTGTGGAAGACCATATCAAAAGCTCTCCTGAGGTACAACAGTGTTGCATAGATAAAAGTTTTAGTTTCAAAACAATGGTATGTTTTTGCTACCATGCTCTAAGCTGCTTTGACTGTAGATAGGCTGGATCTGAAACCAAACTGTGAGGAGGTGTATACATCATTATGTTCAAAATATTGACCCATCTATTTATGCATGCAGTATTCTATTATGCATAATGATTTCCGAAAAGGCGAGACAAATGATACTCTTCACATACGACTGCTACGTTTAAAAATATTTAAGAACAGTCCAGAATTCAGATATCACATAGCTTTTGAGTATACATCAAATGTTCATTTACTCGCTAATTACATAAATTAGTGAAATATCAGTAAACCCCTGACAGCTACAAACGTCTGATAACTTTACAAATGAGTTACTGTGTCAAATATTTGATGTTAAAGGTTTAAAGTCTTTATGGCTCAAGACTCAAACTCTAGTTTTTCCTGCATTTCAATGTTTATGACGTCATATCTCCTGAAGTATCGGTATGTGTTGTACAAAGATGTAATTTTGTAGGTACCTCCAGTGGTATATGAAAATACTGCCGGCAAAACGTGATGCGAATGGTGTTAGTAGTAAAGAGTAATAAATTAGAAAGTCATGACAGATGATAAAGTCTTGCTGCATGAACAGCGAAAATGTCGTAAGTTATAAACTTTTTCTTTTTACTATGGAAGATGTTAGCGAGAAAAAATTTCAAAAAGACTTGAAATTATGAGTAAAGTTTGTTGGAAGTCTCTAAGTCCTTTTATTTTCAAGCACAGAATGAACAGAGTGTGGGTAATTTGCGGGCCGTGATTAACGCTGCCTGGAGGCATACACACAGTTTCTGCCTTCAGTGCTTTACCTAATGAGTTAAACCTTTAACGTAAGATTATACATCTTAATGAGTATCTTATGGCAGCATTTTAAAATTTTAAATTCGGTCAATGTATGAAATATTGAAAAATCAATTTTTGTTGCCCTGGAAGCCATTAGATGCCCAAACTGCAACTGGGATCGTGTGACATTCCATTAATACTTGTTCCATAGATCATGAATATGACATTTCGTGATGATGTGGAACGCGACTGTGCACCGACTTAGTAACCGCTATCACCGTCTTCAATTATTAGTCTTTAGCTTGTCCCGCCTCACGTCAGTATTGTTCACACTATCTCTTTAACTCTCTGAGCCCCCCAACAGTTTGAAAAAAATATACCTTTAAAAATTTTCACATAGTTAACCTTCATTATCATAGCAAGCAAAGAATATCTCGAACAGAAGGACCTCCTCCATGACAACCAGCATGGATTCTGAAAACATGGATCATGGAAATCCAACTCGCACTTTTCTCACATGGCATACTGAAATCTTTGGATCAAGGCAGTCAGGTAAATGCAGTACTTCTTGAGCTCTGAAAAGCATTTGACTCAGTATCACACATACGCTTATTGTCGAAAGTACGATCATTTGCGGTATCAAGCGAAATTTGTGACTGGTTTGAGTTTGTTTTTGGTAAGGAGGACGCAGCGTGTTATCTTGGATGGAGAATCATTCTCAGATGTAGAGGGAACTTCGGGTGCCCCCCAGGAAAGTGTGTTGGGACCCTTGCAAATCATATCGTATATTAAAGACATTGCCGACAATATTAATAGTAATAGCAGACTTTTTGCAGCTGATGCAGTTATCTGTAATGAAGTACTATCTGAAAGAAGTAGGATAAATATTCAGTCAGAACTTGATAAGATTTCAAAGTTGTGCAAAGATTAGTAACTTTCTTTAAATATTATGAAATGCAAAATTGTGCACTTCATCATGCACAAAACAGCTAAGACTGTGGATGATAAAGTCCTCAGATCAATGTATTATGGACTTGTCTTCCCACATTTGTCTTATTCAGTTTATATATGGGGAAGTGCACAAGCTGGCTACTTAAAAAGAATATTCACAATTCAGAAAAGGGCAGTGAGACTCATTGCAAAAATACCGCCAGGGCAGACCTGTAGGATAGCTTTTGTACACTATAATATTATGACAGTATATTCACTGTACATATACCAAAGCATAATGGCGGTAAGGTCAAGCGATAAACGCCTCCTAAATAAAGATGTACACAAACACGGTACAAGAGGAAATGAAAATTACTACATGATAAACAGAAATCTAAAACTGTCTATGACTGCCCCTGAAGAAGCAGGCAAAAGGTTTTTTTAATGACCTCCCCGAAATCATTAAAAAAGAAACAGACCTAAAATGCTTTAAAATCATTTGAAACTACATCTCGCAGAGAAATGTTTATACAGTTTGAGTGAGTACTAAGATGGTGTTTAGATATGTTATATCATTACTGCAATTTACCTTTAAAAATTATCATCTCTGTATGTTGTTTGGATTTGTGTGTATATATAATGTGAAACATGTAATACCTTTGTATGCTTTTAGACTATTTCTGCTTAATTATTTGTTTCATTTATATAATGAAATCAAGTTTGATGTTAATAGCCCATTGTATGACACACCCAATACTCTCAGCTGGATTTTCAGCTGGAGTCCAAGGGCAAAGAATAAATAAATAAATAAGGTATTAGCCTATGATTATAACAGCAGTGGGTCACAGGTGAAATTGGTTAACTCCGTCAATTACTTGGGAGTAACACTATGTAGGGCTGTAAAGTGGAATGATCACATAGACTCAGTCGTGGACAAGGCAGGTGGCACACTTCAGTTTATTGGTAAAATACTGGCGAAATGCCACCAGTCTACAAAGCAGGTTGCTTACAAATCAATTGTCTGCCCCATTGTAGAATATTTCCCAATTCTGTGGGACCTGACCCAACACGACCAACAAGGAGAGAAGGGCAGCACAAATGGTCACAAATTTGTTTGACCTGTGGGAGAGTGTCACAGGGATGCTGAAGAAACTGGACTAGCACACTCATGGAGATAGACGTAAACTATCCCGAGAAAGCCTCCTTACAAAGTTTGTAGAACTGCTTAAAATGATGACTCATGGAATGTACTACACATCATCTATGTATTGCTAACAAAGGGATCGTAAGGACAAGATTAGATTAATTACAGTGCACTACAGGCATTTAAAGATTCTTCCCGCGATCGATACGTCACTGGAACAGAAAGAAACCCTAATAACTGTACAATGGGACGTACCCTCTGCTAAGCACTTCGTAGTGTTTTGTGGAATATAGATGCAGATGTAAAATACGAGAAGAAATTGGCAAAAGTAAACAATCAACTGTTTGAGGGCGGTGGTAACATTTTGGAAATTTGGAAATTTGTGGTAAGGTCTTATGGGACCAAACTGCTGAGGTCATCGGTCCCTAAGCCTACACACTACTTAATCTAACTTAAACTGACTTACTCTATGGACAGCACACACACCCATGCCCGAGGGAGGACTCGGACCTCCGAAGGTGGGAGCCGCACGGACCGTGACAAGGCGGTCTATACCGCGCGGCTGCCCCGCGCGGCGTAGCACTTTAGAATTTAATGTAAAATTTTTCACAAAATGAATCTTTAGGCCTATTATCACAGTAAGCAACCAATATGAGATGACAATCGCAAAGGTAAACAATCAGTTGTTTTAAGGATGTTGTTTCATTTTGGAGCCAACAGTTTAAAAAAAAAAAAATGGTTCAAATGGCTCTGAGCACTATGGGACTCATCTGCTGTGGTCATAAGTCCCCTAGAACTTAGAACTACTTAAACCTAACTAACCTAAGGACATCACACACATCCATGCCCGAGGCAGGATTCGAACCTGCGACCGTAGCGGTCGCGCGGTCCAGACTGAAGCGCCTTTAACCGCGCGGCTACTCCGGCCGGCCCAACAGTTTTCAACCACCTGTCACTTCATGTGACATATTTGAAAGCAAATTCGCATTTTTTCCTAGACAAAATCCCACATCTCAAAACTTCCACGGACTCCTAACTTCTAAAACTAATTATAGTACGTAGTAGCACGCAAAAGTGGGCCTAAAATTTAATAAGTTTTGTATTAGAATTAAATGTTGTCTCAGTCGTTTCATTTCAGTAACACTCACACTTACGTTACAGTAACTTAGGTGTACTTGGTTCACTGTCGATGGTCTCCTTAGTACGGCCACTATAAAAAGAGCCACATGTTGTCAGAAGCTCCTACACTCATGTAGCGCAGTCTAAGCGCTGACGTTGCTTTGAGAGCTATAAGTAGAGTTACCATCCGTCCTGACATATCGTGAGCGTCACCGTTATGGACCTTCTTGTTCGCCCGGGTTCCCGGGTTCGATTCCCGGCGGGGTCAGGGATTTTCTCTGCCCCGAGATGACTGGGTGTTGTGTGCTGTCCTTAGGTTAGTTAGGTTTAAGTAGTTCTAAGTTCTAGGGGACTGATGACCATAGATGTTAAGTCCCATAGTGCTCAGAGCCTTCTTGTTCCGACATCCCAGCAAGACTTAATTTTGTACTGATTTTTCCAAATACTGTAACGAGCTTGGCTCGAGCACTGTAGTAACGCCATCTGTTAGCGCAACATGTAAATGCAGCCTCAGTTAGTTTTGTTTATGTCAACATCCCGTATCGACGACGCAAGCACCTTATAGATATATCGTCATAATTCGAAAAGAAAAAAGGCTTTGAGCGCTATGGGACTTAACATCTGAGGTCATCTGGCCCCTAGAACTTAGAACTACGTAAACGTTACTAAACTAAGAACACCACACACACCCATGCCCGAGGCAGGATTAGAACCTGCGTCCGCAGCGGTCGCGCGGTTCCAGACTGAAGCGCATAGAACCGCTCGGGCACACCGGCTGGCTCGAGAAAATACCAGAGTTCTCCAGTAGTATAGGGCTAGGGCCGTTTAAGCAATTTCCAATTGAATAGTTATCTGATAAGATAATTCTCTCTAAAGGTAATACGAAAAAGGGTGATGACTGAAAACACTATACCTAACCAAAAACGGCGTGAAGATTTCAGGCTTGCTTTCAGGGAGATACGTATCTGAAGAGCTTTTTAGGAAACTAAGCGTGACTCTGAAGAATGTAAGTCTAAACGTTCCGTGGAGGAAATGTGGATTTACTTTCTTGAGGAAACCGAAAATCGCGAAAGCAAATGCCAACTCTAAAATTACACGAATAATTGTTTTCCATTCCAGCACACGACGTCACTGTGGATAGAAGGTTTTGGCTGATGTCGGCCCAGTGGACTGATGAAAGAAATCGACTGCTGCCAGGGACTGTGGATCAGTCTTACAGTGCCAGTTTAACTACAAGCTGACTTGCAAGGAGTTTTGTAAGTACTTAAAAGGGAAAAAAGACTCGATGAAAAAGATGGAACCATCTGAAAAATACGGTGTATCAACTACTTCCGCCGCAACAAGTTCCATGTAATTGTTGTGCATCCTCATATTTCGCGTGGCGCAATGATTATTCCTCCAAATTTCGGGCGCGCAGCCGCATGAATTTCGCTTCCGCCCCTGATGTTTCGGCTGTGTACCGTCCAGCCACCTTCAGAGAGAGCCGAGGCTGAATGCTATACAGTTGAAATATCAGAAGCAAAAGTGAAATTTTTGGGGATGAACGCCCGAAATTTTATGGAACATCCATGTAATTGTGTTCTAAATAAAAAGTAGTTATATAAAATAAATTTTTTACTTAATTTCTACATCTCCCCGTTTCAGAGCGTCCCGACGATGTCTTAGCTAGATATGGCAACCCTAGCTGCAAGTGACTACTGAAATGGTCTACATTCGTAGAAGTACCTCAGCATAACACTGAAAGTCTCACTCTTGAAATAGAAGCGGTTGTTTCACGAGGAAGTCAGCTGTACTTTCAAAAAAAAAGTACCAGAATGGTGGTTTCAGGCAGAAACCACTTCAGAGTAAAACATACAAAAGACACTAATTTTTAACATAGGCACCACGTCTCTGGAAACATTGGCAGGAACTTTCTACCAATCAGTCACTTTCTCAACGGTAGAAATCCGCTCCTCGTCGACGGAGCCATTCGAGAACTGCTGTGTGGGCGTCCTCATCGTTGAAAAATTTGTTTCCCCTCATATTCTTTCAGTGTGCGTAAAAGATGGAAATCGCATGGTACAAGGTCTGGATTTCTCAATGAGTATCATCTACTTCTGTGACCAGCCGCTGTGGCCGAGCGGTTCTAGGCGCTTCAGTCCGGAACCGCGCTGCTGCTACGGTCGCAGGTTCGAATCCTGCCGCGGGCATGGGTGTCTGTGATGTCCTTAGGTTAGTTAGGTTTAAGTAGTTCTAAGTTCTAGGGGACTGATGATCTCAGATGTTAAGTCCCATAGTGCTTAGAGCCATTTGAACCCTTTTCTTTTTAACCATCTATTTCTGTGCTTCCTTGGTCAAATCATTGGCACCATTTAACTACGGTTGGACGTGATATTCCATTTGGCCCATATACTGGCAGAATTTCACAGTGGATCTGTGTGCAATTTAGACGTTTTGTCCACAAGAAGCGTAACGTCCCGCGAACTTCAGCTTTGGAGTCCTTTGCCAGTTGTAGCGCCATTTCACTCGCACGGTGTGATGCACCTTTTATCTGTGCCGCACCGGAACAGTTTCTGCAGAACACCCTTTTGTCTTCTGACAATGCGCCACTCTTACTGCTGGATGTTCTTAGCGTAGAGCGACAAGTGCTACTTATTTTTTGAAGTCCCTACGCATACGCTACATACCAGATTGGGAGCTAGCTATACTCAGTTCTTTAAGAACAAGTAATCTCCCACTGATCTCTACTTTGTGCATGAGATAAAATGTAAACGATTACGAAACATTGACACACGAACCTACAGAACTCGGTCAATTGATAGGAAAGTCTGAAATTACTGCATTCGTTTCTAATTAACATATAATGAAATGGTGTAATGCAGTGGTACTCATTGTCGCCTGTTAGCCAAAGTACCTGAAACAAAGTTTGGAATAACATGTGAACTGAAGTTAAAATCTTCTGGGTTATTAGGCCGCGTCATATTTCCTCTAATTCTATGAACAGGCTAACGGCCTTGTTATGGACTCACCCATTTCGCCAGTTGCAGCGGATGTTTTTATCGAACATTTTGAGCTACGGGCATTAAGTAGTGTTCCTTTGAAGCCTTCTTGTTGGCTCCGCTATGTGGACGATACATTTGATATAGGGCCACACAGCGAAGAAGAACTTCATGCCTTCCACAATTTCTTAAATGGAATTCACTCCAAAATCAAATTTTCCTTGGAGGTTGAGAGTGAGCTCGATCTCCCGTTCCTAGATGTACTGGTATGCAGAAGATCTGATAACAATCTTGATCACGGAGTGTATAGAAAGCCGACAAACGCAAACAGGTGTTTAGATGCCACTTCGCACCACCACCCAGCCCAGGAGCAAGCAGTGCTCAACACTGTCTCCACGTGCCTTCCGCATCAGCGATGACGACAACTTGGATCCAGAGTTGAATTTCTTAAAGAGGGCATTGAAGGCAAATGGCTATGCTAGTTGTTTAATCGACGGAGCTTTTAAGCAGAATATTAATCACACTAATAAGAATGACGAGGAACCGCCTTCCCACTCCGTTAGGTTACCGTTCGTTTCTGAGGTCACTGACCGCATAAGCAGAATTCTAAAGAAAAATGGTATTCAGACATGTTTCTTTAGTCAAAAGAAAATAAAAGGTTTTTTTCCGGATGCACCTGATTGCCTCCATAATGCAGGTGTCTGTCAAGTAACATGTGGCTGCGGCAAAGTGTATATAGGCGAAATGGGACGAACTATTAAAGAACGCATTAAGGAGCACTATCGGCACACGTGGCTAAAATAAAGTTTAAAATCGGCAGTAGCGGAACATCGTGAGAACTGTAGCTCTGACATCGATGTTAATAACGTACACTCTTTGACATAAAACTTGACCGGCGGCCGGCCGCTTCAGAGGCTAAGTCCGCGCCGATCGCGACATGGGACAAAAAAACTGGCCAACTCGCTAATTCTCTAAGTCCGGTTATCTGCACAATCTGGCAACACTGTAGACTGCGGCACTTCCTGGAGGAAAACTTGTCCCATGATAGAGAAACTCTAGGCTGATTACGCCTGTGGTCTAGCGGTAGCGTGCGTTGTTTCTGTTCATAATGTCAGTGGGTCGAGAGCAGCTGGCATAAAATATTTTTATAGCCTCTTCTGTCTGAATGCAGAAGACGTGAATGTAATGATAGCGCAGATTCAATCTATTTCGCTTTGTGACACACCGATATCAAAATTTTATCCAGTAACAATTTTGCGGCAGATTTCCTGCAGACTGTCCTCCTCTGGACGCCGTATGCGGCAAAGCTCCGGGATCCATTTGCTGGCTACTGGCAGCGGCCGTGGCGGCAGCAGCGGCGCTGCACTCCCCCGTTCTTTATCGAAAGCGCCTGCTACCGCTCATCGCTTTTGATGATTTAAAACGCTTTATTATTAAATGTTGCTCCACAGAAAATTTCTACAATTTCCATTCACGCTCAAAAGCAACGGAGACAGACGCCCTGATTAGTAGGCGGGTATTATATTACATTAATCGGCAAGAGCTGAGTATGGCCCGAAATTAATTTTATAGACTGGGACGAAATTAAACCACCTCACTACATTCGATGAATTTATAAATGCTTCATACCTCGTTTCTTTTCCTTTCAAACTCAATTATTTGTGCAACTTTTGGTCAATGTTTGGATGTTTTCGTCAAGCCAGAGTGAGCGTCTGTGGTGTAAAGTGTATTACAGTTCTTGTTTCATTCCTTATGGTAAGTCTATGCGATAAACTGTGTGAATACCTTGCAATGCATGCTCTGTAGCAGTGCAGGAACACTGCACATTTGGAGTTCCATGTATGGGTTCATGAAGTATTTATTGTTGATCGTAAGTGATAGTTAAGGTCATCAGATTTAAACCAGAAAAATTTGTCGTTTTGAAGGTTTCAGAGAACGGAAAGGAATTGCTAACGCCGGTGTTAGAAAACGTCTACAGTTAAATGCTATTGCAAATATTTAGAAGAAGGGAACTACATTAATGAACATGTGCACTTCATAAACAACCTTCTGACATGTTAGACCTATATGACGAACAAAGCTCAAATTTATATCGTTGACAGTTGGTTTGAATCTTTTCAGGGTCTATTTTACAGTGAAGCACCTTGGAATTTGCAAAGCAGAAATCCATGATATTAACTTAATTTACTAAGTCGAAATCGGACGAAGATTGATGTTTAAAGGCATTCTTCAGATTTCGCATAAGAAATTTTTACTAGCAGTTTGCAACTCCATTAATTAAAATGGAAAATAAAAAGTTGTACTCAGGGGCTTCTACCGTGATTCGAACTGCTATGTCTTATAGTACAAGCACTGCAACGCACAAGGGAACCTCTGAGCTAACGACACACTGGCGGCCAGAGGCGGAATATAGTCACTGCAATGTTGCCTGAGCCTCAAAACGCAACCTTAAACACACGAACAGAGGAGGTGGAGATTACTGTTTTAACGTCCCGTCGACAACGATGTCATTAGAGACGGAGCACAAGCTCGGATTAGGGAAGGATGGGGAAGGAAATCAGCCGTGCCCTTCCTAAGGAACCATCCCGGCATTTGCCTGAAGCGATTTAGGGAAATCATTGAAAACCTAAATCAGGATGGCCGGGCGCGGGATTGCACCGTCGTCCTCCCGAATGCACACACAAACAGGTGTTACTTATGTGAAGAACGCCGTTCTTGGAGTCCAGAAATTAAATATACTTTCTAATTGTGTCATCTTGCAGCGGATTATATCGTACGAGTCTTCGATGTGGAAAACGAATCTCAAGTGAATTTAGCGAGGTAACGCCGACCTACACCCGGACGTAAATGCACTATCAGAGTGTTGACAAATACTTGCTACGACGCTGCCATTTCTAGGCTCTCTGACGAAGCAGATCTTCAGTGAAATGCTTGCCGTGATTCTCCGATACGGTTCTTCAGAGTGGAGACGCGCGCGCACGTTTGGTTTTTATGCGGCGTTCTCCCCTGATGGTTTCTGACGTCGCCTTCTGGGCTATGTATACATATGAGACATTCAATTATCATTAATCCAGAATGATACAAGTTTCAGCTTCCGGCGTGGAAGAAGGCTGTTGACGCCGACATTATATCATTTCAACGTAGGGAAAGCAAAACGGATCATTCAATGTTTCTCATTCAACATAAAGCATGTGAGATAATTTTCCGTAACGTTCATAATCATCTAAAAATACAACGATGTAAAAATACACCGGAAGCTTATTCGAATTGAATATAACGCTTTGCACCTCGATGTCGAATTTGTCCACTTGCAATCTTTTGCAGCATACACATAGAATGTCATGATTACCACGAGAATGAAGAAATATGTTGGTAAGGATGGAAGCAAGAAGAGACGCAGTCAACAAATATTCTATTCCTCATGGCATTCATTTCATTTGACACGTAAGAAGAGGTAAAGCGGGAATTTACTTTCGTTAACACGAAAGATATGCCGCACATATTGATAACGAGGAAGTCTGCGTCTTCATACGTTTCCTCCTTGAAATCTGTATGCTCTATTATATACTAAGTAGCCCGATCATTGTTTCAGTAATGTTACCCTCTTGTTTGACCCCGTAACGATGAACAGATTCCAAATGCATGTCTCCCTTCCTGGGTTGTTTTTTGTGTTTTATTGCTTGGAATTCCTGAAGCAGACCACTGTGCCTTCCCCCCTCGTGGGTTAGGTCTCAAAACTAAACCGCTTTGTATCCAATGGCATAATTTATTCAGACAGCATCAGCATAAGACTATCAAACAAAGCCTTCCATTTACAGTTGCAGCACTCTAACCAGCACTGACCAAAGTGTAATCCACGGTCATGGTCCTAAATTACCAGCTGTCTGCTACTGTGGCAAAGTCCGTACTACACTGTCGATTCCGCAGCACCATTTTATCTGGTAACACTGTGCAGTTGCACAGTTGTGCTACCAGGTCTGTCCTCACACTGTCAACTTTACGTATCCCACTTCTCCTGTAGCGTAGATCACGAGGAGCCGAAGTAAATGAGTGTATTCTGCATGACGTAACATTCAGTATTCCCTTCTTTCATAGCCACTCTTCATGTGCATCGATACCAAATAGGAATGCGAAAACTCTTGCGAGTGAGAGAATGACAATAACAATCGTAACAAGAACAAGCAAATAATGAATGATGTTTATTCCAACGCAGAACGAGAATGGCTTTAAATATAAAAATCTGTATCTATATCTATATCCATATCTACTGATCTTTGAGTTGGCACAATGCAAATATATTCTTAGCATTTAGTTACTGAATTTAGTTCTGGATGTTTGCAGAGAAAAGGAAAAGTCGGTACTTCTCGCTAGTGTAATATAATGTGAACCAGCAACTACCCTTTCCTTAGAACACGACTCAAGCAGGTCCTCAAGTAGGTAGCAAGGCACTGCTGCATTCTGTTCCCTGACATTGCTCTGATGACGGTTAATGCAGATAGTTCCGATTATGAAATACAAAACGTATTGCAGGTTAGTTCCTAGGATAGTAACATTAAATTTGCGTTGTAGACGGCACATGAACGTGACGACTATCCATATTACTCATCAATATAAAAAGACAATATTTAGGGAATTTAGCAGGATTACTCAAAATGAATTCTGAAATTGGGTGACTGACTGCACAGGTGCTAAACGTCGTCAAGAGTATACGATGTCCTAATCACATAAGGAATATGAAGATCGTCTTCGACAGCTCGCAACTTTCACATTGCTATCTCCACCCTACTCCAGACAGCCCTCGGTGGAGTTGCACTACGTTGCCGATGTTATGGAAGGCCTTCAAACCGACAACAGACCACATACTGAAAAATACAAGCGAATTCTCTTGCAGCGTAAGCTTATTGTAACTAATCTAAAAATTATTGGAGAGGAACATTGTCCTATTCAAAAAAAGTAAAATGTTACACACTGTTGACGTCAAACGGACATTATCTATGTCCTGTCTTGTGTCCTACTCATCTATAATATCAAGTGTACTATGAAACTGATTATATATAATGGATGATAGGGTAATGCATTGATACCAGCTGGTGGGGGCCGGCTGGTGTGGCCGTGCGGTTCTAGGCGCTTCAGTCTGGAACCGCGTGACCGCTACGGTCGCAGGTTCGAATCCTGCCTCGGGCATGGATGTGAGTGATGTCCTTAGGTTAGTTAGGTTTAAGTAGTTCTAAGTTCTAGGGGACTGATGACCTTAGAAGTTAAGTCCCATAGTGCTCAGAGCCATTTGAACCATTTGAACTATTTAACACAAAATGACATTAAAAATTAAAGTTATTCACGAGCAGCTAGTTGAGAATATGTATGAACATTAAATGACACGACGAACTGAAATAATATGACGAAGAGTTCAGCGCTCACTGGGAATAGAGCCCCACACATATCGTTGTTGACTACACACAAAGAGACGTCAGCTACCGAATTTTTCTCCACCAGCTGCTCAGAATAGCATCTTCAACTTACAGTCATCTCGCAAATAGTTCTGTGTCTCACTGGGAGTTAAAAACGTCAGATATCGTTAGTGTTGACAACGAATGAAAATACATTAAAACTCAAAATTATTATCCACCAGCAGATAGGTGTTCTCATGACAGAGCTTGATAATACATAATTAAATCTTTAGTGCCGGGCCAGGATTCGATCCCATTCACGCGTAATATGTGAAGGTGTTGAGGAATCTGCAGTTTTGAACAAACAACAAATTGTAGCCGAGCTGTATTGCCACGAAGGGATCAAATTCCGCGTTAAGGGCGGTCTGAGTTGCATTCCCAGTTTAGAACCAATTTTATCGACATACAGAAGCTCAAATAAAAGATGGAATAAGTGTCCTGTGACCATACATAGCGTTTGTGTCGTCACTTGAAATAAATAACTAGTATAAGAAAGGTAACTGGTGATAGAGTTTCCACATGTCGCCACTCCAGACTTTATTGTGGTTCAACCTACCGCCTACTTGGTAAAGAAGGAATATCATCTTTAATGTGAATTTTCAGACCACGCAGCCATTATATCTCCTCACTTGGTGTAGCCAGGAGAGAATGGAATCTGTCTCTCCCTATCTAAAATCATTGACGGAAGTGGGAATCGAACCCAGACCATAGGTATAACAACCTACCATCCGTCCAACAGACCACGAAATCCTCTTCTCTGCGAGTCATTTTTCTATCGTAACGCAGTTGCGCCACACTGGATGAGAATTCTGACACACAGGCTCCCTGTAGTAATTTGCAGCATGTTCAGTAAATTCATTTACTTGGTTGACCGAATCACCATGAACTAGCTGCCTCGGCTACCCAGTGCATACATTCGACTATTTTGTAATCACAGAAATAAAATCACGTAACTGCCACCTACACACAACTGCCAACAGTGTAGGATGCAGAAGTTTAAATAGGAAGTGTTCCTTTCCACTTGAGCTATTCTATTGCGCTATCTGTTACTAGAAAACGTCGTTCAGTCCAAAAGAAAAGCTGTAACTGTTTGTCTCTCAGAAGTCAAGACCTGGCCATATGCATAATCTCACAGTGCTGTGGAATCCAAAAGTTCTGGAGGAATAGTTGCCGAGCTCTGGAGCTGCTGTAGCCACGTGCCAGCTTGTAGCATAGATGAGATGTCGCGAGTTCGAATACATTCAGTGCTACATTTTTTAAAACGCAATTCTGCTCTCTGCTGAAGGTATCAATCTAATGGAACTTTGAACATAATTCCCTTCACTTCTCAACCCAAAGTAGTCGCATGTGGAAAAAGGGCTAACTACTGTGACATTTTGTTCTATTCAGGTTTAATAGACAGCAGGCAGCAGATGCATCTCGAAGATGTGCAGGGAGAGCGCATCGTGCCATAATATGTCAGAAAAGTATTTTCTATATTAGCCGTCGTGTGGTAGTGATATTTTATTCTTCTTCAAACTTTGTTTGACAGCTTTAACTCAGAACAAGTTTTCTACATGTATGTAATCAATAAACTGCATGTGCATTGTCAGACTGTCATAGGTAACATCTGAGAATTCGCATATATCGTTGATGATTAATTTCTCTCTCATGTTTACTATTGTTTTAACAACACTAAAGGAAACCTTACGAAAATTGTGCACTGTATTATAAGAAATGAAATAAAACTAACCATGGTAACCTTACGACGAAAGTATCTGTACACAAGCATGCCTCTATCGACACGAATTAGTAAAATACTACTCACTTAGATTTTGATTGGGTCTGTGTTTAATTGGTATGCTGTGTCATACTCAAGAGGTATGCAAATGTGGCATTTCATAAATATAGTTACGTATTCCTAGAAACCCAAAATTCGGTTGTCTGCAGCGGAAAGAGGCCTTACCTGTTGTGCAGCATTGTAAGTTTTTCAACATTGCACTATGAGCTGAAAGCATTTTCTTGCGATTTCCTTATTGATGTTTGATCTGACTGCTTGTAGCTCTTTCACAGAAGGGATAAAAACGTTACAGTCAGTGAGACTGGAACAGCGAACCGTAACAGACGCTTTTTCACAGCTCAGCACGTTACCACAGAGCTGGCGAGGAGGTATGGGTCTTAGCTTCCTATTACGACGGCAATAGTAACTAGAACTCGTAAACCGCTATTTGAATGTCGAGATTAGTTGCGGTTTCCACCTGCAACGACTTTCCTGGGCTGGAAACCGTAAATCTTCAATCTTTTGTTACCCTGCAAGCGATAATAACTCAGATTATTCAATGGAAATGACAGGTAAAATCAAGTGATCTTTGAGGCTTAATTCCGTGCACACCAGGAAGTAACTCGTCGATCACAGAGTTGCCAAACATACGTTGCCTTGTTGCCAAATCTCAGTTACAGTACCAGCAGGAAGAAGACGAACCGATGTGATCCTACAGCGGTCTGGGAAGTGACCATAGCTGGTGTCTCCAAGTCACGGCTGCTACGGCCTGGAATACGTAATGCGTCTGATTCGCTTTCTGTAACTAGGTTTAGGGACTGGAGCGTAGTTACTAATAATACTCAGAACTGACTGCAAACTGAGCATCATAAATCAGTAACTCTCATTGTTGTTTTTATATTTCTTTCGTAAGTGTACTCAAAACTAAGAAAGTCATTCACAGGCGTTTTCGTGCCTCGCCGATAGTCGAGCACAACATACAAATAAAAATAAAAAAGAATGTGTGTGTGTGTGTGTGTTTGTGTGTGTGTGTTTGTGAGAGAGAGAGAAAGATAAATAAAAAGCAATGAGAGAGAGTGTAAAAAATTGTTGTAAAGAAATTGAATCATGGTATTTAAAGAAATCTTTCATTAAAATGACACGTTCCACATCATTACGAAATGTCGTATTCATGATCTATGGAACAAGAGTTAATCTAATGTAATCTAATCTAATCTAATCACATCATATTGATGATTAGCCATGAAGAGTCATGAATTACCGAAATTTTGGCCAATACCAGTAACCAAATCTAAACTTGAAAATAAAAGACGACAATTTTTGTAATAAACCGTGACTCCTATCAAGACCCTTTCGTCCCTGTTATCGAACCACGAAAGATGTCTGATATACCTCCATTCTGAAGTAACAAAGTGTGCATGCATTTAAAGATGAAGTGCATGATGTGAAGTTCTGTGACGGAGATACGAACCCAACACGTAATCCGATCGTTAACTAAGAAAAATCAAATGTTACGTATCGGTTTTTCTTACGAGCCGCTAGGTGTCTGAATCTAAAATAAGGATACAAACTTTTGTGCCTAAGCGACAATCGAACTGCACACCTACCGTGCATCCACGAATATAGCTTAAGTTTCAGTTGCTTACTCATGAACAGTAAGATGTGTGCGTGTTTGACCAGAAATAACGACACCTGTTGCGATTTTTGGAAACACATGAACAGACATTGAAATTGCGCGTTAATTTTCACTAGCAGGTGGGTGTGCACTTGATAAAGCTAGAAATGAAATTATGAATATTTTTGTACTGGATCAGGTTTCAGACCCACATACTTACCTTTGGAGGAGACCTAGAGAAGATTGCAGTCTTGGGAAAAGGAACGAAATGACTGAACTATACTGTTCCGAGAGATTCAGATCCTCGAAAGAGGAGATACGAATTCGAATCACAGTCCAGCACCAAATTTTTAAACGTCTCTAGTTCAATCAAGTACAAGGAAAATAAGAGCCCTGTCCCTTTAAATGGCTATCGGTTCATCAAATAAAATAAAATTTTCTAATGTAAGTAAGCTTACTGGCGACTGTATTTCTGTTTACCATGACTTCCGCTGTGTCATTTCCCAACGTAAACCGGCTCTGCCCAGTTGGTAATGAAGGAACGTGATGTTCAATGCGGATTCTGGATTATAACGTCTTTCTCTTGAGGTTACCACAGGTAAAATAAATCTGTTTGTGCCTCTTAAAAGTAAATGCCTGAACCCACGCATTGCACCTGTGATAGCTCGTTCCACCATACCATTGTGGCCACATTACCCAGCCCCAAGAGTGTGCTGTAACGGATGATGTGCTTAGCTTACAAAATTAGTCACGGTGGAAAAAATGCGAGTCTATTAAATGGTCGAGTAGAAGCAAGCTTCTGACGCAGAGATTATGCTGTTCTCATGTCAGCAGGATGTAAAGACTCTTCTAGGCATCATAGGCTGGATGTGAAGCCATTTTGATTTTTCACAAATTCAGCAAATTTCTTAGTTCGAGAAAATCCACTGTGAAGTGTGAAGTTGCCGGATAATTCGATTATTAATGTTATTATTAATATCATTTTATTCATACCGCTGCTGTAACACAAGTGCTTGAACATCATTTAATGCCTTTTGGTCACTATAGATGTAGTTTCCCATGAACAGGTTCTTTCCCTGTCTACGGAATCCTTTTCATGTTAATATCAAACACCAGCAATTACTCGTAGATTACTTTAAAACTGAAGTAATTGACGAAGACGTTACTTGGTAACAAAAACGCACTGCCTTTCTTCATTTACTTTCGCCTAGAAATGGCTATCGAGTACTGAAAAACCAAAAGGCAAGAGATCTTACTGCCTTCCGATATAAGTTGCTGTTAGTTCTTCCACATGATTTGGTCGACATGACCTGTTTCAAGTTGTGTATGACAGACAGTGTTTTAGAAAATCTATTGTTTCCCTTTGAAATAAACAGAAGTATTTTCATTCTAAGCTGTCCAAGTACAAAATTTTCGCAATATTAGTTCAAATTTAATATTCGCTTCTATAATGTAGGAAAGTATTTCACAGCCGCAAAACTTGCATCCGAAACGTTGACCTTACACTTAGTCGCTGACCATAAATTCTAGCTCAGAGTGACACCAGTTTAAATAACTTAATGTAATGAAGACTGTTTGCCAGTGCTCTTTCTCACCGGAAAATACGCAATTCACTCATTTGGCTCCATAAGTACACTGTAACAGTAATTTCTGTGTGAAATTTGTCAGTAAGCTTTTGCCTTCCAACCGGCAAAATACGGCAGAGTACGGCCGGTAAACAATTCACAAACCACGATTTAGTGCCAATAAAACGATTTCTTTAAACATTGTCGAAGCTGATGGAATTTAGTTTCTGCTTAAATCGTCTTAAGCAGCAACAATCACAGATATCTCAAATAGGAAAAAGCTGAATATCCAGGTACGAAGGTTGTAAAACAAACTTCCCACAGTTTGTGTCAGGTTGATCTTTTCGTCTGATAACACTGCTTAAGTATTTTGTCTAAGAGGTATCACAAGTAGTATCCCTGTAGCTGTGGGAATCATTGGTAGAAAACGAGTTTAACACCAATGGGTACAGTGCTGCTAAATTTTCACAATTATTATCAACCTAAGTCTGAGTTCATCCACAAACTGAGGCGTATTTATAATATTGGAGCTAGACTGTGTATCCTTGTCTTTCTTGAGTGGTCATTGGAAGGCGTTTACACACACGTATACCATACTATGAATACTTCGAACGCTATGGTTAACGTTGCTCTCATGAACTACTTGTTTTTTAAATTCTTCTGGGTCTTCAGCGTGCAATATGTGTTGTAGATACAGTCTGAGACCAAAAAATTGACCGCCGAGTCGTTCACGTAAGGTGGACAATACAGTCGTGCTCCTCTCAGAATTCTATGTCTGGCAATATGCTCGATCTAGCAACATGTAGACTGCGGCACTTCCCAGAGGAAGTCTTGACTCCAGTCTTAGTACTTTACTCTTGACTACGACCGTAGTCTTGAGGTAAAACGCGAGACCAGCTAATATGATATTGTAGATTCGCTTGAATTACACTCATAGCTTCAGGGGCGATAAATATTTTGTCGATATGTGCTTTCGGTCGCCAGACGTCATATTAGCTGGTCTCGCGTTTTACCTGAAGACTACGGTCGTGTTCCAGCAGCGGTATGAATAAAATGATAGTAATAATAACAGTAATAATCGAATTATCCGGCAACTTCACACTTCACAGTGGATTTTCTCGAACTAAGAAATTTGCTGTATTTGTGAAAAATCAAAATGGCTTCACATCCAGCCTATGATGCCTAGAAGAGTCTTTACATCCTGCTGACATGAGACTAGCATAATCTCTGCGTCAGAAGCTTGCTTCTACTTAACCATTCAATAGACTCGCATTTTTTCCACCGTGATTAATTTTGTAAGCTAAGCACATCATCCGTTACAGCACACTCCAGGGGCTGGGAAATGTGGCCACATTGGTCTGGTGGAACGAACTATCACAGGTGCAATGCGTGGGTTCAGGCATTTGCTTTTAAGAGGCACAAACAGATTTATTTTACCTGTGGTAACCTCAAGAGAAAGACGTTATAATCCAGAATCCGCATTGAACATCACGTTCCTTCATTACCAACTGGGCAGAGCCGGTTTACGTTGGGAAATGACACAGCGGAAGTCATGGTAAACAGAAATACAGTCGCCAGTAAGCTTACTTACATTAGAAAATTTTATTTTATTTGGTGAACCGATAGCCATTTAAAGGGACAGGGCTCTTATTTTCCTTGTACTTGATTGAACTAGAGACGTTTAAAAATTTGGTGCTGGACTGTGATTCGAATTCGTATCTCCTCTTTCGAGGATCTGAATCTCTCGGAACAGTATAGTTCAGTCATTTCGTTCCTTTTCCCAAGACTGCAATCTTCTCTAGGTCTCCTCCAAAGGTAAGTATGTGGGTCTGAAACCTGATCCAGTACAAAAATATTCATAATTTCATTTCTAGCTTTATCAAGTGCACACCCACCTGCTAGTGAAAATTAACGCGCAATTTCAATGTCTGTTCATGTGTTTCCAAAAATCGCAACAGGTGTCGTTATTTCTGGTCAAACACGCACACATCTTACTGTTCATGAGTAAGCAACTGAAACTTAAGCTATATTCGTGGATGCACGGTAGGTGTGCAGTTCGATTGTCGCTTAGGCACAAAAGTTTGTATCCTTATTTTAGATTCAGACACCTAGCGGCTCGTAAGAAAAACCGATACGTAACATTTGATTTTTCTTAGTTAACAATCGGATTACGTGTTGGGTTCGTATCTCCGTCACAGAACTTCACATCATGCACTTCATCTTTAAATGCATGCACACTTTGTTACTTCAGAATGGAGGTATATCAGACATCTTTCGTGGTTCGATAACAGGGACGAAAGGGTCTTGATAGGAGTCACGGTTTATTACAAAAATTGTCGTCTTTTATTTTCAAGTTTAGATTTGGTTGCTGGTATTGGCCAAAATTTCGGTAATTCATGACTCTTCATGGCTAATCATCAATATGATGTGATTAGATTAGATTAGATTACATTAGATTAACTCTTGTTCCATAGATCATGAATACGACATTTCGTAATGATGTGGAACGTGTCATTTTAATGAAAGATTTCTTTAAATACCATGATTCAATTTCTTTACAACAATTTTTTACACTCTCTCTCATTGCTTTTTATTTATCTCTCTCTCTCTCTCACAAACACACACACACAAACACACACACACACACACACATTCTTTTTTATTTTTATTTGTATGTTGTGCTCGACTATCGGCGAGGCACGAAAACGCCTGTGAATGACTTTCTTAGTTTTGAGTACACTTACGAAAGAAATATAAAAACAACAATGAGAGTTACTGATTTATGATGCTCAGTTTGCAGTCAGTTCTGAGTATTATTAGTAACTACGCTCCAGTCCCTAAACCTAGTTACAGAAAGCGAATCAGACGCATTACGTATTCCAGGCCGTAGCAGCCGTGACTTGGAGACACCAGCTATGGTCACTTCCCAGACCGCTGTAGGATCACATCGGTTCGTCTTCTTCCTGCTGGTACTGTAACTGAGATTTGGCAACAAGGCAACGTATGTTTGGCAACTCTGTGATCGACGAGTTACTTCCTGGTGTGCACGGAATTAAGCCTCAAAAAAATGGTTCAAATGGCTCTGAGCACTATGGGACTTAACATCTATGGTCATCAGTCCCCTAGAACTTAGAAATACTTAAACCTAACTAACCTAAGGACAGCACACAACACCCAGCCATCACGAGGCAGAGAAAATCCCTGACCCCGCCGGGAATCGAACCCGGGAACCCGGGCGTGGGAAGCGAGAACGCTACCGCACGACCACGAGATGCGGGCAATTAAGCCTCAAAGATCACTTGATTTTACCTGTCATTTCCATTGAATAATCTGAGTTATTATCGCTTGCAGGGTAACAAAAGATTGAAGATTTACGGTTTCCAGCCCAGGAAAGTCGTTGCAGGTGGAAACCGCAACTAATCTCGACATTCAAATAGCGGTTTACGAGTTCTAGTTACTATTGCCGTCGTAATAGGAAGCTAAGACCCGTACCTCCTCGCCAGCTCTGTGGTAACGTGCTGAGCTGTGAAAAAGCGTCTGTTACGGTTCGCTGTTCCAGTCTCACTGACTGTAACGTTTTTATCCCTTCTGTGAAAGAGCTACAAGCAGTCAGATCAAACATCAATAAGGAAATCGCAAGAAAATGCTTTCAGCTCATAGTGCAATGTTGAAAAACTTACAATGCTGCACAACAGGTAAGGCCTCTTTCCGCTGCTGACAACCAAATTTTGGGTTTCTAGGAATACGTAACTATATTTATGAAATGCCACATTTGCATACCTCTTGAGTATGACACAGCATACCAATTAAACACAGACCCAATCAAAATCTAAGTGAGTAGTATTTTACTAATTCGTGTCGATAGAGGCATGCTTGTGTACAGATACTTTCGTCGTAAGGTTACCATGGTTAGTTTTATTTCATTTCTTATAATACAGTGCACAATTTTCGTAAGGTTTCCTTTAGTGTTGTTAAAACAATAGTAAACATGAGAGAGAAATTAATCATCAACGATATATGCGAATTCTCAGATGTTACCTATGACAGTCTGACAATGCACATGCAGTTTATTGATTACATGCATGTAGAAAACATGTTCTGAGTTAAAGCTGTCAAACAAAGTTTGAAGAAGAATAAAATATCACTACCACACGACGGCTAATATAGAAAATACTTTTCTGACATATTATGGCACGATGCGCTCTCCCTGCACATCTTCGAGATGCATCTGCTGCCTGCTGTCTATTAAACCTGAATAGAACAAAATGTCACAGTAGTTAGCCCTTTTTCCACATGCGACTACTTTGGGTTGAGAAGTGAAGGGAATTATGTTCAAAGTTCCATTAGATTGATACCTTCAGCAGAGAGCAGAATTGCGTTTTAAAAAATGTAGCACTGAATGTATTCGAACTCGCGACATCTCATCTATGCTACAAGCTGACACGTGGCTACAGCAGCTCCAGAGCTCGGCAACTATTCCTCCAGAACTTTTGGATTCCACAGCACTGTGAGATTATGCATATGGCCAGGTCTTGACTTCTGAGAGACAAACAGTTACAGCTTTTCTTTTGGACTGAACGACGTTTTCTAGTAACAGATAGCGCAATAGAATAGCTCAAGTGGAAAGGAACACTTCCTATTTAAACTTCTGCATCCTACACTGTTGGCAGTTGTGTGTAGGTGGCAGTTACGTGATTTTATTTCTGTGATTACAAAATAGTCGAATGTGTGCACTGGGTAGCCGAGGCAGCTAGTTCATGGCGATTTGGTCAACCAAGTAAATGAATTTACTGAACATGCTGCAAATTACTACAGGGAGCCTGTGTGTCAGAATTCTCATCCAGTGTGGCGCAACTGCGTTACGATAGAAAAATGACTCGCAGAGAAGAGGATTTCGTGGTCTGTTGGACGGATGGTAGGTTGTTATACCTATGGTCTGGGTTCGATTCCCACTTCCGTCAATGATTTTAGATAGGGAGAGACAGATTCCATTCTCTCCTGGCTACACCAAGTGAGGAGATATAATGGCTGCGTGGTCTGAAAATTCACATTAAAGATGATATTCCTTCTTTACCAAGTAGGCGGTAGGTTGAACCACAATAAAGTCTGGAGTGGCGGCATGTGGAAACTGTATCACCAGTTACCTTTCTTATACTAGTTATTTATTTCAAGTGACGACACAAACGCTATGTATGGTCACAGGACACTTATTCCATCTTTTATTTGAGCTTCTGTATGTCGATAAAATTGGTTCTAAACTGGGAATGCAACTCAGACCGCCCTTAACGCGGAATTTGATCCCTTCGTGGCAATACAGCTCGGCTACAATTTGTTGTTTGTTCAAAACTGCAGATTCCTCAACACCTTCACATATTACGCGTGAGTGGGATCGAATCCTGGCCCGGCACTAAAGATTTAATTATGTATTATCAAGCTCTATCATGAGAACACCTATCTGCTGGTGGATAATAATTTTGAGTTTTAATGTATTTTCATTCGTTGTCAACACTAACGATATCTGACGTTTTTAACTCCCAGTGAGACACAGAACTATTTGCGAGATGACTGTAAGTTGAAGATGCTATTCTGAGCAGCTGGTGGAGAAAAATTCGGTAGCTGACGTCTCTTTGTGTGTAGTCAACAACGATATGTGTGGGGCTCTATTCCCAGTGAGCGCTGAACTCTTCGTCATATTATTTCAGTTCGTCGTGTCATTTAATGTTCATACATATTCTCAACTAGCTGCTCGTGAATAACTTTAATTTTTAATGTCATTTTGTGTTAAATAGTTCAAATGGTTCAAATGGCTCTGAGCACTATGGGACTTAACTTCTAAGGTCATCAGTCCCCTAGAACTTAGAACTACTTAAACCTAACTAACCTAAGGACATCACTCACATCCATGCCCGAGGCAGGATTCGAACCTGCGACCGTAGCGGTCACGCGGTTCCAGACTGAAGCGCCTAGAACCGCACGGCCACACCAGCCGGCCCCCACCAGCTGGTATCAATGCATTACCCTATCATCCATTATATATAATCAGTTTCATAGTACACTTGATATTATAGATGAGTAGGACACAAGACAGGACATAGATAATGTCCGTTTGACGTCAACAGTGTGTAACATTTTACTTTTTTTGAATAGGACAATGTTCCTCTCCAATAATTTTTAGATTAGTTACAATAAGCTTACGCTGCAAGAGAATTCGCTTGTATTTTTCAGTATGTGGTCTGTTGTCGGTTTGAAGGCCTTCCATAACATCGGCAACGTAGTGCAACTCCACCGAGGGCTGTCTGGAGTAGGGTGGAGATAGCAATGTGAAAGTTGCGAGCTGTCGAAGACGATCTTCATATTCCTTATGTGATTAGGACATCGTATACTCTTGACGACGTTTAGCACCTGTGCAGTCAGTCACCCAATTTCAGAATTCATTTTGAGTAATCCTGCTAAATTCCCTAAATATTGTCTTTTTATATTGATGAGTAATATGGATAGTCGTCACGTTCATGTGCCGTCTACAACGCAAATTTAATGTTACTATCCTAGGAACTAACCTGCAATACGTTTTGTATTTCATAATCGGAACTATCTGCATTAACCGTCATCAGAGCAATGTCAGGGAACAGAATGCAGCAGTGCCTTGCTACCTACTTGAGGACCTGCTTGAGTCGTGTTCTAAGGAAAGGGTAGTTGCTGGTTCACATTATATTACACTAGCGAGAAGTACCGACTTTTCCTTTTCTCTGCAAACATCCAGAACTAAATTCAGTAACTAAATGCTAAGAATATATTTGCATTGTGCCAACTCAAAGATCAGTAGATATGGATATAGATATAGATACAGATTTTTATATTTAAAGCCATTCTCGTTCTGCGTTGGAATAAACATCATTCATTATTTGCTTGTTCTTGTTACGATTGTTATTGTCATTCTCTCACTCGCAAGAGTTTTCGCATTCCTATTTGGTATCGATGCACATGAAGAGTGGCTATGAAAGAAGGGAATACTGAATGTTACGTCATGCAGAATACACTCATTTACTTCGGCTCCTCGTGATCTACGCTACAGGAGAAGTGGGATACGTAAAGTTGACAGTGTGAGGACAGACCTGGTAGCACAACTGTGCAACTGCACAGTGTTACCAGATAAAATGGTGCTGCGGAATCGACAGTGTAGTACGGACTTTGCCACAGTAGCAGACAGCTGGTAATTTAGGACCATGACCGTGGATTACACTTTGGTCAGTGCTGGTTAGAGTGCTGCAACTGTAAATGGAAGGCTTTGTTTGATAGTCTTATGCTGATGCTGTCTGAATAAATTATGCCATTGGATACAAAGCGGTTTAGTTTTGAGACCTAACCCACGAGGGGGGAAGGCACAGTGGTCTGCTTCAGGAATTCCAAGCAATAAAACACAAAAAACAACCCAGGAAGGGAGACATGCATTTGGAATCTGTTCATCGTTACGGGGTCAAACAAGAGGGTAACATTACTGAAACAATGATCGGGCTACTTAGTATATAATAGAGCATACAGATTTCAAGGAGGAAACGTATGAAGACGCAGACTTCCTCGTTATCAATATGTGCGGCATATCTTTCGTGTTAACGAAAGTAAATTCCCGCTTTACCTCTTCTTACGTGTCAAATGAAATGAATGCCATGAGGAATAGAATATTTGTTGACTGCGTCTCTTCTTGCTTCCATCCTTACCAACATATTTCTTCATTCTCGTGGTAATCATGACATTCTATGTGTATGCTGCAAAAGATTGCAAGTGGACAAATTCGACATCGAGGTGCAAAGCGTTATATTCAATTCGAATAAGCTTCCGGTGTATTTTTACATCGTTTGTATTTTTAGATGATTATGAACGTTACGGAAAATTATCTCACATGCTTTATGTTGAATGAGAAACATTGAATGATACGTTTTGCTTTCCCTACGTTGAAATGATATAATGTCGGCGTCAACAGCCTTCTTCCACGCCGGAAGCTGAAACTTGTATCATTCTGGATTAATGATAATTGAATGTCTCATATGTATACATAGCCCAGAAGGCGACGTCAGAAACCATCAGGGGAGAACGCCGCATAAAAACCAAACGTGCGCGCGCGTCTCCACTCTGAAGAACCGTATCGGAGAATCACGGCAAGCATTTCGCTGAAGAGCTGCCTCGTCAGAGAGCCTAGAAATGGCAGCGTCGTAGCAAGTATTTGTCAACACTCTGATAGTGCATTTACTTCCGGGTGTAGGTCGGCGTTACCTCGCTAAATTCACTTGAGATTCGTTTTCCACATCGAAGACTCGTACGATATAATCCACTGCAAGATGACACAATTAGAAAGTATATTTAATTTCTGGACTCCAAGAACGGCGTTCTTCACATAAGTAACACCTGTTTGTGTGTGCATTCGGGAGGACGACGGTGCAATCCCGCGCCCGGCAATCCTGATTTAGGTTTCCAATGATTTCCCTAAATCGCTTCAGGCAAATGCCGGGATGGTTCCTTAGGAAGGGCACGGCCGATTTCCTTCCCCATCCTTCCCTAATCCGAGCTTGTGCTCCGTCTCTAATGACATCGTTGTCGACGGGACGTTAAAACAGTAATCTCCACCTCCTCAGTTCGTGTGTTTAAGGTTGCGTTTTGAGGCTCAGGCAACATCGCAGTGACTATATTCCGCCTCTGGCCGCCAGTGTGTCGTTAGCTCAGAGGTTCCCTTGTGCGTTGCAGTGCTTGTACTATAAGACATAGCAGTTCGAATCACGCTGAGTACAACCTTTTATTTTCCATTTTAATTAATGGAGTTGCAAACTGCTAGTAAAAATTTCTTATGCGAAATCTGAAGAATGCCTTTAAACATCAATCTTCGTCCGATTTCGACTTAGTAAATTAAGTTAATATCATGGATTTCTGCTTTGCAAATTCCAAGGTGCTTCACTGTAAAATAGACTCTGAAAAGATTCAAACCGACTGTCAATGATATAAATTTGAGCTTTGTTCGTCATATAGGTCTAACATGTCAGAAGGTTGTTTATGAAGTGCACATGTTCATTAATGTAGTTCCCTTCTTCTAAATTTTTGCAATAGCATTTAACTGTAGACGTTTTCTAACACCGGCGTTAGCAGCTCCTTTCCGTTCTCTGAAACCTTCAAAACGACAAATTTTTCTGGTTTAAATCTGATGACCTTAACTATCACTTACGATCAACAATAAATACTTCATGAACCCATACATGGAACTCCAAATGTGCAGTGTTCCTGCACTGCTACAGAGCATGCATTGCAAGGTATTCACACAGTTTATCGCATAGACTTACCATAAGGAATGAAACAAGAACTGTAATACACTTTACACCACAGACGCTCACTCTGGCTTGACGAAAACATCCAAACATTGACCAAAAGTTGCACAAATAATTGAGTTTGAAAGGAAAAGAAACGAGGTATGAAGCATTTATAAATTCATCGAATGTAGTGAGGTGGTTTAATTTCGTCCCAGTCTATAAAATTAATTTCGGGCCATACTCAGCTCTTGCCGATTAATGTAATATAATACCCGCCTACTAATCAGGGCGTCTGTCTCCGTTGCTTTTGAGCGTGAATGGAAATTGTAGAAATTTTCTGTGGAGCAACATTTAATAATAAAGCGTTTTAAATCATCAAAAGCGATGAGCGGTAGCAGGCGCTTTCGATAAAGAACGGGGGAGTGCAGCGCCGCTGCTGTCGCCACGGCCGCTGCCAGTAGCCAGCAAATGGATTCCGGAGCTTTGCCGCATACGGCGTCCAGAGGAGGACAGTCTGCAGGAAATCTGCCGCAAAATCGTTACTGGATAAAATTTTGATATCGGTGTGTCACAAAGCGAAATAGATTGAATCTGCGCTACCATTACATTCACGTCTTCAGCATTCAGACAGAAGAGGCTATAAAAATATTTTATGCCAGCTGCTCTCGACCCACTGACATTATGAACAGAAACAACGCACGCTACCGCTAGACCACAGGCGTAATCAGCCTAGAGTTTCTCTATCATGGGACAAGTTTTCCTCCAGGAAGTGCCGCAGTCTACAGTGTTGCCAGATTGTGCAGATAACCGGACTTTGAGAATTAGCGAGTTGGCCAGTTTTTTTGTCCCATGTCGCGATCGGCGCGGACTTAGCCTCTGAAGCGGCCGGCCGCCGGTCAAGTTTTATGTCAAAGAGTGTACGTATGCTGGCTAAGGAAACAAACATTTGTAGAAGGAAGGTCCGAGAAGCGGTTGAAATTTCCAAGAATTCAGTAGAGAGTACGGCTATAGGCTTCCGGCATCGTGGCTCCCAGCCATCAAGCGAGCAACATGAACAACGCGCTGCAGGTCACCTCGGCGGACAATAATATTTTGGATAAGCATTCCCCCTTCTCTTGCTCTGTCCGTTTCGCATCTAGCCAATGATGACGGCCAACCAATAGCAGTAGGAGGAATTTCAACCAATAACCCTTCTCCAGCGTAAGTGTGGGATAGTGTCTTTCTATCCAATGACGATAGGCCACCAACAGTATCCACAAGAGTTTAGCCAACACCCTTCCATCTGCATCAGTACGGGAATATGACCCTATGGCGATGGCCCACCAATGGAATCCGTAAAAATTTTGACCAATACTACCACTTCTCCAGCACGAACGCGGGAAAATTCCCCTTTATAAGAGAACGCGACACTGGACTGTGACAGTGTTCTAGCAATAGTGGACACCGGAAGCTCCTGAGGAAGATCCCAGCAGAGGGGTCGAAACGCCGATTAATTTAGGGGAAGTATGACGCGGCCTACTTACCCAGAAGATTTTAACTTCAATGACAACGGTCACGAAAGTCTGCAGACTTTCATAACGTGTAAACTGCTATTATTCATCTGTATAACGAATGCATGTGACGAAAGTCACTAATTTACGAAGTAATTAAGACTATTTACGGAATTACGCAACCAAAAACACGCCAACAGGACGTCAAAAGGTACTTTCTGTGTAAAAGTCCTATCCAAAATGCTTTCATGTAGATCATCACAAATAGGAGAATACTTAAGATTTTTTAGTAGGCTGATGTAAAAGGCGCGAAAGTATTATCGTATTAAATCAAACAACGCACGGGTATGTCAGCAATACGACCGTATACATCAGGAAAACTATCGAAAAAATACAGACCAATAAAATCTGCAAAATTCGAGAAAAACCTGGTATAATTACGAAAAATTGATGGGAAATACGTAAAATTGAGGGAAATACGATGAGGTGTGTAAAGTTGCGAAAACAGCAAAATTGCGTAAATTGGCTGAGAATACATAAAATTAGGGAAAAAATATCATGAAATACGGGGAAATGAGATGGGCTGAGGCTACCGAGACACTTATGACCGAGAAATGCTTAAAGACTATGCTCTGTATGCATTCGGTTTTAATTCCCCACTTGTAAACTATGTGCAAGTCCGTAACACATACGAGGGTTGGAACTGAAATAGTGGCTACTATTTATTCACAGCCGATACAAAAGAGTTACATGTTTGCATCTGCTACTGTCCTTCATTGTAGTCACCAGCCTTGTGTAGAACCCGTTGCCAGCGATGTGGAAGGCGTAGTATACCGTTAGCAGAGCCTGTTCCGTTGATGGTGCGGATGGAGCGGTCTACTACCTGTCGAATCTCTGGAACAGTTCTGAAGCGAATGTCACTAACTGGTTCCTTCATCTTCGGAATCAAATGTACAGTATTACTATTCGTTTTTGGAGCATCACCAGCGACCAGCTTTGCGAAAAAAGCAGCGACACTTTCTGCGCAACCCACCCATCGTTTTGCACGACAATGCAGGGGCGCATACAGCGCAAGCTGTGGCTGTTCTGTTCGGTCGATGGAACTAAGAAGTGCTGTACCATCCACCATAGTCCCCGGACTTCAGTCCTTGTAACTTTGATTTGATTCCGAAGATGAAGGAACCACTTCGTGGCATTCGTTCAGAACTGTTCCAGAGATTCGACAGGCAGCTCCATTCATTCCATCAACAGAACAGGCTCTGTTAACGGTATACTACACCTTCCACATTGCTGGCAAAGGGTTTTACACGACGCTGGTGACTACTTTGAAGGACAATAACAGGAGCAAACGTGTTACTCTTTTGGTGTTGTTGTTGTGGTCTTCAGTCCTGAGACTGGTTTGATGCAGCTCTCCATGCTACTCTATCCTGTGCAAGGCTCTTCATCTCCCAGTACCTACTGCAACCTATATCTATCTGAATCTGCTTAGTGTATTCACCTCTTGGTTTCCCTGTACAATTTTGACCCTCCTCTCTGCCCTCCAATACTAAATTGGTGATCCCTTGATCCCTCAGAATATGCCCTACCAACCGATCCCTTCTGCTAGTCAAGTTGTGCCACAAATTTCTCTTCTCTCCAATTCTATTCAATACCTCCTCATTAGTTATGTGATCTACCCATCTAATCTTCAGCATTCTTCTGTAGCATCACATTTCAAAAGCTTCTACTCTCTTCTTGTCTGAACTATTTATCGTCCATGTTTCACTTCCATACATGGCTACACTCCATACAAATACTTTCCGAAACGACTTCCTGACACTTAAATCTACACTCGATGTTAACAAATTCCTCTTCTTCAGAAACGCTTTCCTTTTTCATTGCTAGTCTACATTTTATATCCACTCTACTTCGACCATCATCAGTTATTTTGCTCCCCAAATAGCAAAAATCCTTTACTGCTTTAAGTGTCTCATTTCCTAATCTAATTCCCTCAGCATCACCCAAGTTAACTCGACTGCATTCCATTATCCTCGTTTTGCTTTTGTTGATGTTCATCTTATATCCTCCTTTCAAGACACTGTCCATTCCGTTCAACTACTCTTGCAAGTCCTTTGTTGTCTCTGACAGAATTACAACGTCATCGGCGAACCTCAAAGTTTTTATTTCTTCTCCATGGATTTTAATTCCTACTGCAAATTTTTCTTTTGTTTCCTTTACTGCTTGCTCAATATACAGATTGAATAACGTCGGGGATAGGCTACAACCCTGTCTCACTCCCTTCTCAACCACTTCTTCCCTTTCATGCCCATCGACTCTTATAACTGCCACCTGGTTTCTGTACAAATTGTAAATAGCCTTTCGCTCCCTGTATTTTACCCCTACCACCTTCAGAATTTGAAAGAGAGTATTCCAGTCAACATTGTCAAAAGCTTTCTCTAAGTCTACAAATGCTAGAAACGTAGGTATGCCTTTCCTTAATCTATTTTCTAAGATAAGTCGTAGGGTCAGTTTTGCCTCACGTGTTCAAACATTTCTACGGAATCCAAACTGATCTTTCCCGATGTCGGCTTCTACCAGTCTTTCCATTCGTCTGTAAAGAATTTGTGTTAGTATTTTGCAGCAGTGGCTTATTAAACTGATAGTTCGGTAATTTTCACATCTGTCAATACCTGGTTTCTTTGGGATTGGAATTATTATAGTCTTCTTGAAGTCTGAGGGTATTTCGCCTGTCTCATACATCTTGCTCACCAGATGGTAGAGTTTTGTCAGGACTGGCTCTCCCAAGGCTGTCAGTAGTTCTAAAGGAATGTTGTCTACTCCCGGAGCCTTGTTTCGACTTAGGTCTTTCAGTGCTCTGTCAAACTCTTCACGCCGTATCATATCTCCCATTTCATCTTCATCTACATTCTCTCCCATTTCCATAATATTGTCCTTAAGAACATCGCCCTTGTATAGACCCTCTATATACTCCTTCCACCTTTCTGCTTTCCCTTCTTTGCTTAGACCTGGGTTTCCATCTCAGCTCTTGATATTCATGCAAGTGGTTCTCTTTTCTCCAAAGGTCTCTTTAATTTTTCTGTAGGCAGTAGTCCCCGCCCAGAGGTCCGAATGGGGGACTATTTTACCTCCGGAATAACCATACAATAAAGCTGCATGCCCTCGGGAAAAATAACGGCTGTAGTTTCCTCTTGCTTTCAGCCGTTCGCAGTACCAGCACAGCAAGGGCGTTTTGGTTAGTTGTTCAAGGCCAGATCAGTCAATCATCCAGATTGTTGCCCCTGCAACTACTGCAAAGGCTGCTGCCCCTCTTCAGGAACCACACGTTTTTCTGGCCCCTCAACAGATATTCCTATGTTGTGGTTGCACCTACGGTACGGTTATCTGTATCACTGAGGCACGCAAGCCTCCCCACCAGCGGCAAGCAAGGTCCATGATTCATGGGGGGGGGGGGGGGGGGGGGGGCTCTTTTGTATCGTCTGTAAATAAATAGTTACTACTATCTGAGTTCCAACCCTCATACTTCAACAAAGAAGATATTACATAGAAGCTCTGTATCAGGAACGGCGTCCTCACACATGCACTCGCATATAGATATTAGCAAATTAGGGTTGGTTCTCACAAACAATATTATTCCACAAGTATTAAGGAAAAGAATCAACATGTTAAAAAGACTTATGCCATTCCCTAGCATGTACTGTAGATGAGTAGACTGATGTCACATACATTTACCTCAATAGAGTGAAGAGGGGGCACTCTAGAGGTGTAGTGACTGCTATATTATCCTACACATGAGCAAAACTACCTAACATCAGTCCATGACTTCTGTGTCTGAGAGGAAGGCTACCAGGGCAGTGGTGGTGATGCTACTGTAAACTGCAATAAGACTATTGCGTCTCCTTAGGCTACTGATCGAGTTGTTTCGTCGTATGCATTTTCACGCAGCAGGGCATGAGTGGCAACTCCATGTATTAGCTAACGAAAGTATTCATGTCGTTTTTTCTCGCTGTATTTGCTAGTGAGGCATTGCTGCATACTTCAAAATCAGTACTGCTACTAATAAGCACGACTGACATGGGAAACGTGGTTGAGGGTACGTACTTTTCCGATTTAAAAGACGTGTAATATCCGTCAGTTTCCCAAGAGAGAGAGAAACAGCTATCCGACTATACCTTCGTTGTGAGAAACAGCTCAGTCCCTTCCTAAGACACCAAATCGTCTCCACAACAACAAAACTTCACAATGGAGGTAAAAAGGACCGACCAGACGTTCTGGTTACGACAAATGGGGGGAACATAGCATACAGCGATCAACATATACGTGGGCTATACATGCATAAGCCGTCAAATCATCAAAAAGAAGAAATATCAATACACTCGAGACGAATATGTGAGATGCAACACCTAGAGAATTTTCTGATGAGCAATGGGTGCTCCACCCATTGTGTAAGAAGCGTCACATCAGTGGAGGAAAATGCTGGGTACAGCTTTTCTACGATATACAGGGTGGTCCACTGATAGTGATCGGGCCAAATATCTCACGAAATAAGCATCAAACGAAAAACCTACAAAGAACGAAAAGCGTCTAGCTTGAAGGGCGAAACCAGATGGCGCTGTGGTTGGCCCGCTAGTTGGCGCTGCCATAGGTCAAACGGATATCAACTGCGTTTTTTTAAAAATAGGAACCCCAATTTTTATTACATATTCGTGTAGTATGTAAAGAAATGTGTATGTTTTAGTTGGACCACTTTCTTCGCTTTGTGTTAGATGGCGCTGTAATAGTCAGAAACGTATAAGTACGTGGTATCACGTAACATTCCGCCAGTGCGGACGATATTTGTTTCGTTATACATTACACGTGATAAAATGGACCGTTTACCAATTGCGGAAAAGGTCGATATCGTGTTGATGTATGGCTATTGTGATCAAAATGCCCAACGGGCGTGGGCTATGTATACTGCTCGGTATCCTGGACGACTTCATCCAAGTGTCCGGACCATTCACCGGATAGTTACGTTAATTAAGGAAACAGGAAATGTTCAGCCACACGTGAAACGTCAGCCTCGACCTGCAACAAATGATGATGCCCAAGTAGTAGCTACATCAGTAGCAGACAAACTGCGCGAGAATCGGGAATCTCAAAAACGTCGGTGCTGAGAATGCTACATCAACATGGATTGCACCCGTACCATGTTTCTATGCACCAGGAATTGCATGGCGGCGACTTTGAACGTCGTGTACAGTTCTGCCACTGGGCACAAGAGAAATTACTGGATGATGGCAGATTTCTTGCACGTGTTCTCTTTAGCGACGAAGCGTCATTCACCAACAGCGGTAACGTAAACCCGCGTAATATGCATTATTGGGCAACGGAAAATCCACGATGGCTGCGACAAGTGGAACATCAGCGACCTTGGCGGGTTAATGTATGGTGCGGAATTATGGGAGGAAGGATAATTGGCCCCCATTTTATCGATGGCAGTCTAAATGGTGCAATGTATGCTGATTTCCTAGGTAATGTTTTATCGATGTTACTACAAGATGTTTCACTGCATGACAGAATGGTGATGTACTTCCAACATGATGGATGTCCGGCACATAGCTCGCGTGCGGTTGAAGCGGTATTGAATAGCATATTTCGTGACAGGTGGATTGGTCGTCACACGTTCACCGGATCTGACGTCCCCGGATTTCTTTCTGTAGGAAAAGTTGAAGGATATTTGCTGTCGTGGTCCACCGACAACGCCTGACAACATGCGTCATCGCATTGTCAATGCATATGCGAACATTACGGAAGGCGAACTACTCGCTGTCGAGAGGAATGTCGTTACACGTATTGCCAAATGCATTGAGGTTGACGGACATCATTTTGAACATTTATTGCATTAACGTGGTATTTACAGGTAATCACGCTGTAATTGCATGCGTTCTCAGAAATGATAAGTTCCCAAAGGTACATGTATCACATTGGAACAACCGAAATAAAACGTTCAAACGTACCTACGTTCTGTATTTTAATTTAAAAAACCTACCCGTTACCAACTGTTCGTTTAAAGTTGTGAGCCATATGTTTGTGACTTTTACAGCACCATGTATCACAAAGCGAAAAAAGTGGTCCAACTAAAACATTCATATTTCTTTACGTACTACACGAATATGTAATAAGAAATACGGGATCCTCTTTAAAAAAAACGCTGTTGATATGCGTTTGACCTATGGCAGCGCCATGCAGCGGGCCAACCATAGCGCCATCTGGTTTCCCCCTTCAAGCTAGACTAGTTTCGTTCTTTGTAGTTTTTTCGTTTGACGCTTATTTCGTGAGATATTTGGCCCGGTCACGATCAATGGACCACCCTGTATACCTATTGAGACTGCCAGTGATCGTGTATAGTGGGAGGTAGCTTATAGTCAGTCCCATTTCTGTTCTGCCCACAGCTGTGTGTTACTCGTAAGTGTCCTCCGCCTGCAGGGTGGGAAATCTCTCTCGGTTATGTAGTCTCTGAGTAACATTTTTTAAAATGTCTTCATGCGTGTAGGGTGTATTTTGAATGGTTGTAGGAGTGACGATTTGAGTTTACTGCATCCATGTTATTAGTCGTGATAGCATTGTCACGTCCAAACTGAGAGGGGAAAATTAGGACCTTCTGTGTGTCTGTCAGCAAAAGAAATTGATGGAAGACTTAGATTTTTCAGACAAGTATTTAACGACAATTTGTAGTAAAGTATTTGACATATCAGAGTGCAAGATAGAACTTATGGAAATGGATTGGCTCATGCTTGCAACCATAGAAATTCCGTACTATGATCAATGTGCTGGAATATGTAGATAGCTTAACTGCACAGATGCAGGTGGCCGTTTTAAAGGCAAATTTTCATGCTTAGCTTTTATTAGCAGAAAACGTAATTATAAGTAATGAAATAAAGAAATAATTTTAGCCATAGATATACTCCACGGTTGTATAAATACTATATGCAGCCGCTGAAAACATTTGAAAATTTTTGATCGTCATATCATTAGACTAAGAGGCACCTTTTGTTTTCTAGCTCTGGTCCTAATAATACACATTATGGCACACCGCCATTAATACTACATTATTCTATTAATACTTGACGAGTTGCAACCAAATGTCACTCTAATTGCATAATGTAAGTGTCGTACTTTAAATTGTTTTTATTTCAGAATATATTGTTATTACTAACCTATGTATGTTTTATTTTGTACCTTTAGTCATTGTAAAATTGTTGGGTGACTTGGCATGGCAAAAGGTTTCGTACTTTTAAGCAAAAAGCCGTCCAGCTCGATCCACCGTCGTCTTCGGGTACTGTCTTTTCACTGAGTCCGATTTGCCACAGGGAGAAGAACCACGGTTAAAATACATGAACGGACCTTTAACAAAAAAATTTGTAAGATCTGTGTGTTAAGTCTACAATAGTTGTATGTGTAAACATACATCAGAAATGTGTAGTGTGAGGCTCGAATGTACTAACACAAACACAACTGACGAGCTTCAACCTGGCTGTCGAAATATAAGATGCCACTGTGTTGATTGGTTCTGAAACAATACTGTTGTTGTTGTTGTTGTTGTTGTTGTTGTTGTCTTCAGTCCTGAGACTGGTTTGATGCAGCTCTCCATGCTACTCTATCTTGTGCAAGCTTCTTCATCTCCCAGTACTTACTGCAACCTACATCCTTATGAATCTGCTTAGTGTATTCATCTCTTGGTCTCCCTCTACGATTTTTACCCTCCACGCTGTCCTCCAATGCTAAATTTGTGATCCCTTTATGCCTCAGAATATGTCCTACCAACCGGTCCCTTCTTCTTGTCAAGTTGTGCCACAAACTCCTCTTCTCCCCAGTTCTATTCAATACCTCCTCATTAGTTATGTCATCTACCCATCTAATCTTCAGCATTCTTCTGTAGCACCACATTTCGAAAGCTTCTATTCTCTTCTTGTCCAAACTATTTATCGTCCATGTTTCACTTCCATACATGACTACACTCCATACAAATACTTTCAGAAACGACTTCCTGATACTTAAATCTATACTCGATGTTAACAAATTTCTCTTCTTCAGAAACGCTTTCCCTGCCATTGCCAGTCTACATTTTATATCCTCTCTACTTCGACCATCATCAGTTATTTTGCTCCCCAAATAGCAAAACTCCTTTACTAATTTAAGTGTCTCATTTCTTAATCTAATTCCCTGAGCATCACCCGACTTAATTAGACTACATTCCATTATCCTCGTTGTGCTTTTGTTGATCTTCATCTTATATGCTTTTTTCAAGACACGAAAAAATACGGCTCCTCCCAGTCGTTAAGGGTGACAGATTTGTTAAATAGCAGTCTGTCATAGATTATGACTGAGTAACATGCATATTAAATCATTTTGTGGAAGTGGCGGAGTAGAGAAACCTCGTTAGGGTGATGCATCTGGGGGTGAGGTGACGTTTTCATAGAAATTAGCGAAACCCTCCGAAGTTACTCTTTCTACAATAAGTATGTCAGTTCTCCCTGTTCTGCCATTTGCTGACTATCGTACAAGACCATACGTAACATAAATACGATGGGGGATTTTAACTGTAGTTACATTCTTTATTCCTCGACTAATATGTGATAATTACCATGTGGCGGGAGGGTTTTGCTCTGATACTCAGCTGTTGTGAATATGGAAGTACCGTAATTTTTCGGACCCTGTATCCTATAAACGATAATCAGAAATGATATGGTGCTGGAACATAAAGTTACTGTGGTTAGTGTTCCGACATCTGTAAAGAAAATGATATGGGTGGGACTGCGATCAGTCGTAAGGGGTGCGATTGTTTTTTTTTTTTTTTTTTTTTTTTAATAGAAGGTCGCTTATAAGAGGTACGTTGACTTTAAATACAACTGCTCCAATGAATTTTCTATCACGGAACAGTGAACACATGTGGAGGTGTCTGTGGTGTGCAGGGGACACAGTGCTTACAGGTGCACATTTTAGGAAAAAACAAAACGTGTGTCTCTTCTTTGTTTTGTAGAGTGACAATGTGGTCCACTGGCCTGCCACACGCTCTTGATGAGAGATCGGGGCCTTCTGCTGCTGGGTGGCTCAGACATCCGCTTGCAACATCTACAGCAGTGGCTGGTTCATCTAACGTTTTGTTAACACTGCACGATATATCATTGCATTGGTAAAATGGGACCTGCCATGGTGTAAAAACAATGTCCTATTGAATTATAGCTGGTTGTGGAATCAAAAAATTTCCATGGGTGATGTCATAGGAGAGGTGGGTAACATTGTAGGGTTGGGGGTGTGGGGGAGTTAAGTTGGTGGAGATAGCCCAGTTGTCCTATTTCCCACCGTTTCCGGAGGTAGATCGGGGTGCGATGTCATAGGGGTGTGAAATGCAGCAGCCATTTTGATTAAATTATCTGCACCAGAAGCGCCACGACTAGGAAATGTCTTAACTTATCTCAGTCTGAAAAATGTGCAGCATATTTGGTGCCCAATGTAGCAATCATATTAACAAAGCGAAGGAAGTCAACAAAGTAGCTGTTTGCGTGTTCCAGGTGAAAAGGCCGATGAAAAAGCACGAGAATGCAGTTTTAGCAAATTTAAAAATGACAGAAAACTATTAAGGCTAGAGCATGAATGAAAGAAAGTTGTCAAATTTAGCTGGTCCTCGCCGATACCCCAGGAGCAACAGTGTCCCTAATTTGCTGGGAAGTGGCGGTGCGGTCCCCTACGGCACTGCGTAGGATCCTACGGTCTTGGCGTGCATCCGTGCGTCGGTCCCAGGTCGACGGGCACGTGCACCTTCCACCGACCACTGGCGACAACATCGATGTACTGTGGAGACCTCACGCCCCACGTGTTGAGCAATTCGGCGGTACGTCCACCCGGCCTCCCGCATGCCCACTATACGCCCTCGCTCAAAGTCCGTCAACTGCACATACGGTTCACGTCCACGCTGTCGCGGCATGCTACCAGTGTTAAAGACTGCGATGGAGCTCCGTATGCCACGGCAAACTGGCTGACACTGACGGCGGCGGTGCACAAATGCTGCGCAGCTAGCGCCATTCGACGGCCAACACCGCGGTTCCTGGTGTGTCCGCTGTGCCGTGCGTGTGATCATTGCTTATACAGCCCTCTCGCAGTGTCCGGAGCAAGTATGGTGGGTCTGACACACCGGTGTCAATGTGTTCTTTTTTCCATTTCCAGGAGTGTATATGTGCAGTGAATACCCGTTTATTATCTGCATTTCTTCTGGGTGTAGCAATTTTAATGGCCAGTAGTGTGTTATTTACAGAGAACTTTCAACGTTGACAGTGTTTTCAACTTTTGAACAAGTAAGTGACTCCTAGAAGCAATTGTCAGAGACTTCAGAATGCTCTCCTTCACTGCTAGACAGGAAAGAAAAAAAAATAACATGCTTGTATCCTTTTATTTGATAAGCTGCTTATCCCAGAAAGAGCCACAGGCTTCCCTCCCAATAAGTGTTATTCCGTACTCTAATGAGGTTCAGTGATTTCAGGAGCAGCGGACGAGTTTTGTCTGTCAGTGGGATGCAGTGGCGGAAGGGAACAGAAATGAGAGAATCGTTTTGCAGTGCAAAGTGCGAGTTTATTTGCGGAGGTTTCTACAAAAGCGGCGAGCGGTGCGGCGTCAGTGGTGGCCGTGCCCGTGGTAGGTGACCTCGGGGTGTCCGTGCGGGCCCGGCCGCGACACCACGGCGCGGAAGCCCGAGTGCGGGTCGGCCGAGTAGTGGACGGTGCGCAGCGCGCCGCCCGGCTCCACCAGCGAGTAGTGACCCTGCACCACGTCGCCGTGCCGAGACTCCGACTGCTGCTTCACGTCGCCCGTGTGCGGGTCGTGCACCGCGTACTCGAAGTCGTACTTGGCCGGCGCCTGGGCAGACAGGACAGAACAACGAGCAAGTTACGCAGGCCAGTGGCTGCACGGCAGAGGCAATCAACAGCAAGGAAACATCACCAACTCGACCTCATATTTTGAAGAGAAAGAAGCACACGCGCAAGACACCAGCACCGAAAATTTCTGCCATTGTTCTAATAGTACGCGGTTATCATCTGAAAGTACACCACCAGCTACAGGTTACAAACCGTACGCACCAGTTGTTTGGAGATCGCAGTCGCCCAATTCCTGAGAGTGAAGAACACTGCCTAACAATTCTTAAGGAACAACCGAACAACTACGCCGACCAGTGATAGCGAAAGGAAATGTAGAGAGCGGGACATGTCAACGCAGCGAAGCCTGTGCACGCTCTGTACGCCTTCGACAGTTCATATAGCACGATGTTTGATGAAGGTTATTGTGGAGCCGATTAGTGGGACATTCCGTGTGGTACGACAAGTGTCTGCAAGGCATCATTCTACGATCGTGTACGAGCAATTGGACGGCTCGAAGCAGGTCAGTGGCACCACTACTTTGGCCACAATAATGGGTGTGTCCAGCAGTGTCATCTAGCGACTAAAAAACGCCGCTGAAGTTGGAAATGGTAAACGAAAGCAGCACCGCAAGACAACCGTGACGTAGCCCTAGTGGATGATAGGGGCAGACGTTTCAGTCCTAGGCAGAACGCTGCAGACCTTGTAACCACTACCGAGACACAAACATCAAACGGGACGATTTTGTGACTGTCAAATCAGGCTGGTTTGTATGCTCGGAAACATGTTAAATGCTTCCCACTTCAACTACGCCATAGTCGAGAAAGAGTTGGTGTAGGGAGCATTTTGTTTGGGGTCAGAAACAGTGATCCAGAGTGATGTTCTCCGACGAATCCCGCTTCACTGTGGCAAGCGATTCTGGCCACCAGTTAGTGTGCAGAGAGATGCGAACTCGTCACATACTAAAAAGTGTTCGTGACCGTCAACGGTATGGCGTAGGCGTTATGGTGTGGGCAGACGTTCAGGACTCGCACAAAAGAATTTAAGTGCTCGTTTTTCCCGCGGGCCGTTCGAGAGTGGAGCCATTGAACTCTCTACCAGGCACTTTATTGTGAATAGCAGAGAAATCACATAGATGTAGATGTATGCACAATGGCCGAACACCATTGTATATGTTTGCGCGAGGTACCGTTACATCACGGCTATATTGCAGGGAGATTGTTCTGCATCATGTCCGTATGTTCGTGTGTTTAGGACTGCAGTAAGTATCGAATTTCTTTTTACGGACGACAGTGGCCAACCACAGAGGACCGCTGAGGTCTCGAACACACGGGAAAGTGAAGATATTGAACGTATGGAATGGCCTGCTTACTCCACGGGCCTACCTACACCCTTACAATTCCAGTGATGCTAATGGCAGACGTGTTTCGCAACATAGACATCCTCCCTGAACTGTGCAAGAATTGTAAACCGTCTTGAGAGAGGAGAGGGACAATATCCCCCAAAGACTCCTTAATAGTTTGGCAGCCAGCATCAATAATGCGTGCAAAATGTGTTTTGTTGCTCGAGGACGGCATCTTCCTTATTGAGAGTCCGATATCGATCTTTATGATGGTACTAACCTGTGTCAAAGATGAAATTTATGTCCGTTAGCCTGCTTTCCCATGTGGTGAAATCTGTACCATTGTTCACTATAAATAAACCACTTCATCTCTATTACGTACGTACTGTGTTTCATGTCGTCATTGCCTGTGATTGTTCCTGTCCAACGATATCTCTGTTTCTTAGCAATTTTCAAGCAGTGCACTGTACAACGAAGTAATAACTCGAGCCCTTGTATTCACCAGAAGTTGCAAGCGAGAGAAGAGGGGTGGGAGAATGAGAATGGCGAGGGGCGGGGGGGAGGTGGTCGCCTCTGCCCGGCGTGTTTCAGATCTTGTTCAAGAACACATCATATTCTACGCAAAAAGTAGTGAGTAACATGGGTACGTAACATGTCAGACATACGCTCAGACACATTCCCTATTCTTTGAACGATATTCTTGTACTATCACATATATAAAAATGAATACACATAAGCAACTGAAGCATTGTTATGAAACAAAATTAATGATTTTTGATTTACAATTTAATCACGCCAACCTCGTTCAAGAATTGCGGGTTTCCTGCAAATTAACTTTGCTTTAACAGTGCCAGATTCAAAATCCAAAGGAAATAACCCACGTCAGTAATAATAATAACCAAACATTGCTTCGCTACTTGTTAATGACAAACTAATTTCTTTCATTCGTTTGAGAATTTGCAACATAGAGATGTTAAAAGCAAAGAGCTCTCTGGCACCAGCTGCAGGTTAGAAATCGCGCACTTTAACATAGTGAACAGAGCATATCATCAGTCACAAAACAATATTTGACAAAGCTCTAACTCACTTCGACGAGGGCCGGGCCGCACTCGGGCATTAGGCAGGTTGTAGGGAGATGGAACAAGTGACAAACAATAGGTGTGCGCGAAAGCTTAAAAACTGTGGTTTCAGAAAGTCATAACCGCGTTCTATCAGAACTAATTTTTGCCCGGTATAAATTTCTGGGGCTGATATCTCGCTGTGTGCTTTTTTCTCCTTAAAATATGAGGTCAAGTTGCTGATGTTTCCTTGTTAGAACATATTCCGATATCAAATGTAACGAGGTACCTCGAACACAACGACTTCCTCCGTTTCAACCAGCGTGGATTACGAAAAAGAAATAGATGGGGGAAACTGTACTGATCCCTTCTTGCTCTTCAGGCTGTAATAAAACGGAAGATAACCGATGACCAACTTGACGGGCTATGTAAACTTAGGATAATTCTCCCCCCCTACTACAACAATCATTGCAGATGTGTACCTACACCCGAATAGGGTTGAGCCACGTAATGGCACCATTTGAACGGCTGACTGCCGTCTTAATGAAAATAATGGAATCACAAAGCGAAATTAATATCACTGAAGCCATTGCATGTAACAGTAGACCAGTAGATAAGGAACAATATTAATAATTTACAAATGATAGAGCACGGCAATCGGTCGTCCTTTTTTGCAGGGCTTATTTGGCAAATCCAGATTTCGGCTAGTGCCTAGCCGTTATCAGTGCACTATTTTATAGTATCAGTGCATGTCAGAACCCCGTTGTTGGGGCGTCTGTCACAGTTCTTTCAACACTGAATAAATCTAGATTTGCCAAATACAACCTGCAAAAAAGGACGAGTGATTGCTGTGCTCTGTCATTTGTAAATCATATCACAGTCGCTGAGTGCACCCACGTTCCTAATGGAAGGTTATCTGATGAATAATAATAATGGTTACATTTACCGAATGGACAACACTAGTATAACAACAAATTTATTTAATATAATAATTAAAAAGGTAAAAATTAATTACTTGGTTAGAAGTCAAGCAGTACTTACGAGAAATGAAGATATAGTCAGAGAACGCAAAGATTACTGTAAATTATTAATCGGTGTGGATTCACTCAGCACCAGTAACGTAATTTAAGTGAAGTAATTCATTTCTTGATTGTTTTCAGACACACGACCGCAACCTGGTACTCAATGAAATGTTCACAATTAGTCGTTGTCAGCTTTTGTAGCTGTCTGGAGTGTGGTGTTATACACTGAAGAGCCTAAGAAACTGGTGCACCTGCCTAACATCGTGTAGGGCCCCCGCGAGCACTCAGAAGCGCCACAACACGGCGTGGCATGGACTCGACTAATGTCTGAAGTAGTGCTGGAGGGAACTGACACCATGCATCCTGCAGGGCTGTCCATAAATCCTTGAGATTACAAGGGGGTGGAGATCTCTTCTGAACAGCACGTTGCAAGGCGTCCCAGATATGCTCAATAATGTTCATCTCTGGAGAGTTTGGTGGCCAGTGGAAGTGTTTAAACTCAGAAGAGTGTTCCTGGAGCCATTCTGCAGCAATTCTGGACGTGTGGGGTGTCGCATTGTCCTGCTGGAATTGTCCTCGTCCTTCAGAATGTACAATGGGCATGAACGGATGGAGGTGATCAGACAGGATCTTTACGTACTTGTCACCTGTCAGAGACGTGTCTAGACGTATCAGGGGTCCCATATCACTCCAACGGTACACGCCCCATACTTTTACAGAGCCTCCATCAGATTGAACAGTCCTCTGCTGACATGCAGGGTCCGTGGTTGTCTCTATACCCATCCGTTCGATACAATTTGAAACGATACTCGTCTGACCAGCAAGATGTTTTCAGTCGTCAACAGCCCAATGTCGGTGTTCATGGGCCCAGGCTAGGCGTGAAGATTTCTGTCGTGCAGTTGTCAAGGGTACACGAGTGGGCCTTCGACACTTCTGTCGCGTTGAACGATTCTCTTCAATCTTCGTTGGTCCCGTTCTTGCAGGATCTTTTTCCGGCCCCAGCGATGTCGGAAATTGATGTTTTACTAGATTCCTGATGTTCACGGTATTCGTGAAGGGGTCGTGCGACAAAATCCGCACTTCATCGCGAACCCGTACGTGCTCTGCCCCAACGCTCTTGCGCCGACTGTGACACCACATTCAACTTCACCTAAATCTTGATAACCTGCAATTCTAGCAGCAGTAACCTATCTAACAACTGCGACAGACACTTGTCGTCTTATATAGGCGTTGTCGACCGCAGCACCGTATTTTGCCTGTTTACATATTTCTGTATTTGAATATGATTGACTATATCGATTTCTTTGGCGCTTCAGTATATATACCGAGTGATCAAAAAGTCAGTATAAATTTGAAAACTGAATAAATCATGGAATAATGCAGATAGAGAGGTACAAATTGACATACATGCTTGGAATGACATGGGGTTTTATTAGAACCAAAAAAATACAAACGTTCGAAAGATGTCCGACTGGTGGCGCTTCATCTGATCAGAATAGCAATAATTAGCATAACAAAGTAAGACAAAGCAAAGATGATGTTCTTTACAGGAAATGCTCAATATGACCACCGTCATTCCTCAACAATAGCTGTAGTTGAGGAATAATGTTGTGAATAGCACTGTAAAGCATGTCCGGAGTTATGGTGAGGCATTGGTGTCGGATGTTGTCTTTCAGCATCCCTAGAGATGTCGGTCGATCACGATACACTTGCGACTTCAGGTAACCCCAAAGCCAATAATCACACGGACTGAGGTCTGGGGATCTGGGAGGCCAAGCATGACGAAAGTGGAGGCTGAGCACACGATCATCACCAAACGACGCGCCCAAGAGATCTTTCACTCGTCTAGCAATATGGTTTTTTTTTGGTTCTAATAAAACGCCATGTCATTCCAAGCATGTGTGTCAATTTTTACCTCTCTATCTACATTATTCCGTGGATTATTAAGTTTTCAAATTTATACTGACTTCTTGATCACCCGGTACTTCAGAGTGAGCATTTTTCTGAATCAGCACAGCGTCATGGAAGGTAACGTTTCATTTCGTTAAGCATTTGTGCGTTCTAATTTCCCGAAACATTCATTAACATGCAAGTTATTTGACCCTGTAATATTTACTTGCTTTGTGGACTACTGCAGAACGCCAACTCGAACTAAACACATCAAAATGTAACGTGCCCTTAGGGGCATAGTTAAGTGAGAGACGCTTGCAACAGTTACTAATCCCAACCGTTACATACTGTGTCACCTTCGTTTAAAAATTCGCAATTCTTCGCTGCAAAGGAGATGAAAATTATAGTGATCAGAGACTAGAACGCTAGGCGTAAAATGAGAGGTCTACGGAAGACGGCAGTTATACAACACGCACCTAACAGGGGGGTTTTAAAGCTCGCATGTGGGGCAGCAATCAGTGCACGTAGCGTCTCGCTTCTCGCCTGACTCGCTTGCTACCTGCTTTGAGTATTCCGGTACGTCGAGCTCTAAGCCACTTGGTCCACAGGTATTATGTCACTAGAGAGCGATACGTAAAGCAGGTGGGTGTGACTGGTGCTAGACAGACGGCGTGGCGCGGCGGAGCGGCAACGCGAGACTGCGCACCGCCAGTACTTTCCTTCCGCGGCTGTAGGCACGGGTACTCACATGGTAGTCGAGCTGCACGTTGTGCCCGTAGCCGCCCTCTGCGTAGCCGGGGTAGCCGCTCGTCGCCGTCGCCAGGAGTGCAACTGCTGCTGCCACGACCTGTCAACACGTCACGTGTCACCTCGCTGTCAGCTCTTCTCACCACCCTGTCTACTGGGGCGGGGGAAGTACAACACGGCTAGAGCGTAGAGTCCTTTCAAGCATCCTTGAAAGGCTTTAACTACAATGAAGGGCAGCCAATGAGACATATGGGAAAAAAGTAAGTAAACTGTCACTCACACTACTGGCCATTAAAATTGATACACCAAAAAGAAATGCAGATGATAAACGGGTATTCATTGGACATATATATTATACTACAACTGACGTGTGATTACATTTTCACGCAATTTGGGTGCATAGATCCTGAGAAATCAGTACCCAGAACAACGACCTCTGGCCGTAAAAACGGCCTTGATACGCCTGGGCATTGAGTCAAACAGAGCTTGGATGGCGTGTACAGGTACAGCTGCCCATGCAGCTTCAACACGATACCACAGTTCATCAAGAGTAGTCACTGGCGTATTGTGACGAGCCAGTTGCTCGGCCACCACTGACCAGACGTTTTCAGTTGGTGAGAGATCTGGAGGATGTGCTGGCCAGGGAAGAAATGCAGCTGATAAAGGGGTATTTATTGGACATATATATTATACTACAACTGACATATGATTACATTTTCACGCAATTTGGGTGCATAGATCCTGAGAAATCAGTACCCAGAACCATCACCTCTGGCCGTAATAACGGCCTTGATACGCCTGGGCATTGAGTCAAATAGAGCTTGGATGGCGTGCATAGGTACAGCTGCCCATACAGCTTCAACACGATACCACAGTTCATCAAGAGTAGTGACTGGCGTATTGTGACGAGCCAGTTGCTCGGCCACCATTGACCAGACGTTTTCGATTGGTGAGAGATCTGGATAATGTGCTGACCAGGGCAGCAGTCGAACATTTTCTGTATCCAGAAAGGCCCGTACAGGACCTACAACATGCGGTCGTGCATTATCCTGCTGAAATGTAGGGTTTCGCAGGGATCGAATGAAGGGTCGTAACACATCTGAAATGCAACGTCCACTGTTCAAAGTGCCGTCAATGCGAACAAGAGGTGACCGAGACGTGTAACCAATGGCACCATCACTTCGGGTGATACGCCAGTATGGCGATGACGAATACACGATTCCAATGTGCGTTCACCGCGATGTCACCAAACACGGATGCGAACGTCATGATGCGTTAAACAGAATCTGAATTCATCCGAAAAAATGACGTTTTGCCATTCGTGCACCCAGGTTAGTCGTTGAGTACACCATCGCAGGCGCTCTTCTCTGTGATGCAGCGTCAAGGGTAACCGCAGCCATGGTCTCCGAGCTGATAGTCCATTCTGTCGTCGAACTGTTCGTGCAGATGGTTGTTGTCCAGCAAACGTCCCCATCTGTTGGCTCAGGGATCGAGACGTGGCTGCACGATCCGTTACAGCCATGCGGATACGATGCCTGTCACATCGACTGCTAGTGATACGAGGCCGTTGGGATCCTGCATGGCGTTCCGTATTACCCTCCTGATCACACTGATTCCATATTCTGGTAACAGTCATTGGATCTCGACCAACACGAGCAGCAATGTCGCGATACGATAAACCGCAATCGCGATAGGCTACAATGCGACCTTTATCAAAGTCGGAAACGTGATGGTACGCATTTCTCCTGCTTACACGAGGCATCACAACAACGTTTCACTAGGCAATGCCGGCCAACTGCTGTTTGCGTATGAGAATTCGGTTGGAAACTTTCCTCACGTCAGCACGTTGTAGGTGTCGCCACCGGCGCCAACCTTGTGTGAATGCTCTGAAAAGCTAATCATTTGCATATCACAGCATCTTCTTCCTGTCGGTTAAATTTAGCGTGTGTATCACTTTTAATGACCAGTAGTGTATTTCAAAAGTAATCGCCGTAACTGTTAAGATTTTACTGTGAGACAAGACTTTCAATGCCTTCACGGAAAACATTTTGTGGTTGTCTACGGAACCACGATTGTGCCCAGAGAGCACCTCTTCGTCCCAAGCAATTCGACGGCCATGAAATTCTTTCCTCCGGGCTCCAAAGGTATGGAAATAGCCGGAAGAGATCGGTTTATATGGAGAACGTGTATGGGCTTCCCAGCCACACTTCTGCAGCGTGGTCGAAACAACCCTGGCAACATTTGTGCAGGCACTATCCTGCAACAGAATGACGCCGTCTATCAACATTGTGGAGCGATCGGAGCTTACGGCGCGCTGCAATTTTTACAGAGTGGTCACGTGGCTGTCGACTTGCTTCGGACGAACAAGTGCACGCCCGGGTGCAATCATGGACGTATTGTGTAACATTTATGGCGATAACTTAATCCGATCTGTGTAGTTTTCATTTGCTTACCCATTTTGCAAACCTACCAACGGGATTTTTTAACGCGTCAGGGCGTATATCCTGTGTATTTACGTAGAGTTAACAAGATGAGGTCACAGACAGGGAACTGTTAATTGGTAGGTACAACTGAAGACACTTGGCTTGGATCTGATTAATGTACTGAATTCAAACAGAGAATGCTCATAAGAATGTACATGGCATAGTCTGTGATGTGGAAAAGTGGTAGTTGCTTAATACGTGGTGTCCCAAAAAGAAGGACCCGATTTTGACTTGTAATGATATTGAGACAAATGTCACTGGTAACAGCGCTAGATACAATCGGCATGGTCTAGAGTTTCAGAAAAATCCGCGAGATGTCGTTACGAGCGCTGACTTGGAGCGTGCAGTAACGCGCATTGTGGCCCCAACGTTGGATAGGGCGCACAGGACCGCGAGACCGGGTTTTGCACTCTTGGCCTCCTAGGTCCCCTGACTTAAGACCATGTGATATCTTCCTGTGGGGATATGTTAAACAATGTGTTTACGTTCCTCCCTTACCTCGTGACATTGATGAACTAAAAACCAGAATATCAGCTGCTGTAGTTTCAGTGACAGAAGACACCTCACGCTCAGTTTGGGATGAATTCGGCTATGGGCTAGATGTCGTCCGTGTAGCCAATGGAGGACATATTGAACATTTATGATGGATTTTTATAAACTTTTGTCTTTTCCGAGTAATGTAGTATGTAAATTGTTGGTGTTAAGCCCTTCTTCCTAATAAATAGTTCTATTTAAAATCGGGACATTCTTTTTTGGGACACCCTGTACTTTAGCGAATAAGACATCCGAGGTGGAACGACGTGAATATCAAAATACGAGACGTTTCAAGTAAAAAAAGTGAAGTCAGTAGCAGTCAAAACAATTCGTTAAGAATTACAAGCCAGTAATTCCTCCGCAGACAGAGAACCATCGCTATGAGTTATGACATGGTCAAGGTCGAGACGTGGCCCTTCCAACGACACGGGCAGTCTGGAATCCCCGGAAAATCAGCGACAGAATAACTGCTAATAGAAGACAATTTTCGTGAGTATAACTGAGGGGTCGTGGTCGCGCGTCTCTACAGAGACATTGCTGGAGAAATGGTTCCTCGTTAGTTCGATTTGGATGCACTGTTGGATGCGGACACAGTGCTACTCTGAAAATGTAGAGCCATAGATGTGATACCAGTAATTTTTTCCTGGTAACACGGTGGTCATTTTACGCTCAGATAAAGAAAACAATTTCACGCCAGAAACACTTCCAGTGGACTCGAAAATGTAACACTGGATAGAGTAAATCGATCGATTGAATGTGTAGTTTGGAATCTGAAAACATTCTAATAACAGAATAAGACTGTAATGACTTTTTGCCTGATTGTATTAAAAAAGCGTTATTAAAAATATAAATACTGCAAAAAGGGGGGGGGGGGAGGGAAGCATGAAATAAAATTTATTGAAACACAGCTGCTGAAAATCGAGAAAATTCAGCCTAGCATTAAGAACGTTTAGAAACAGCAGCTTATAACAGAGTAACTTTGCAAAGACATTTCGCCATGTATGTAGTAAGTAGTTTTATTAATAGTAATAAATACTGTAAAGAAGGGAGTTAGAGAAGACCACGAACTAAAATTTCTTAAAAGCTAATTGCTAAAAATGGAAAAAATTCCGCTTAGCATTAGAGACGTTTACCAACAACAGATGAAGCAGAACAACCAAAAAATTCCAAAATTCAGATTAGGCCCAAAACATTACTGGAATATGGCGTAAAGGCTGATAGTAACGCTATGTACGTGTAAAAATTGTCATACAAATGAGACCGGTAAACATTCTATGTGGCCGTGAGCAGCAGCTTCAGGCTGTCGAGGAAATTCTTTCTTGCAAGCTGCAGCTGGTTATTCAAGATGTTATCATCTCTTTGAGCTAAATGCCTGAATATTTCATGTTCTTATAACAAATCTAATCTCAGCCTAGTACCTATTTAATTAGAATTACTGTTTCTTTCTCGGAAACAAATACTTTGCAAAGGAGGAGTTATATACATTGCCATCTTTCTTTTGCAGCAGATGCTTCTTATAACTGACTTTAATAGCCCTTCCAGTCTGTCTTACACCATTTTGTAGACGCCTGGGGTTGTAAAAGGATCTTCTCAGATTTTAGCACGTGAACTACATTTTTCTTCACATTGTTGTTGGTGGAAAGAGAAACTTATCAGCCGTGTCTTTTGATCGTTTATAAGTCTTATTAAGGTTCCGTGAAAACGGAATCCTTGTAAGATCGTTTTGTTGTCTGTCTGTCCGACTGTTAAGAATCCTTTTTCTCAGGAACGAGTAGACGAACCAAACTGAAATTTATGTCACAGTATTAAGGTCTATGGTCCTTTGGCGGTGTAAGAATTTTATACTTCTAAGTCAATTCAGTCAAAAGATACGGCCATTAATGTCACATACTTGAATACTTGAAACTTATACATAAGGTACTTCCCGTTGACCTAGAATCATGAAATTTGGCAAGAAGCAAGGTTTCACGATACAAGTAAAGGGAAAACTCCGAAATCGTTATTTTGTAATTATATCATATGAAAAAATATCTCTTTTGACATTTATTATCAAACTTCAGACTTGAAACTAAAATATTCTTGAAAGTCTTTGAATCCCTGGGACCGATATTTTGCCAATATGAATGTAGGTAACAGGCAAAAATTATCAATATCCTCGATTCCCAGAATGGATGAACTGTCTACGTATGTGATTACGTTTGCTCAGATGTTCAAGGAAAATCCCGGGATGGATCCTCTGAAAAGTATATGGCCGCTTTTAGTCTCCATCCTTTACATTCACACCTACATATACGTCTACGTAATTACTACGCAATTCACGATTTAGTGTCTGGCAGAGAGTTCATCGAACCACTTATAAGCTATTTATCTACCGTTCCATCCTCGAACAGCGCGCGGTGAAAAACGAATACTTAACAAATCTTTTTTCCGTACGAGTTCTGATTTATTTTATGATGACGGTAATTTCTCCTTACGTACGTGGGGGCCAACAAAATACTTTTACACTCCAAGGAGAAAACTGTTGGCGCGGGTATTAGCCGAGCGGTCTGAGTCACTGCAGTCATTGACTGTGGGGCTGGTCCCGGCGGAGGTTCGAGTCCTCCTTCGGGCATGGGTGTGTGTGTTTGTCCTTAGGATAATTTAGGTTAAGTAGTGTGTAAGCTTACTGACTGATGACCTTAGCAGTTAAGTCCCATAAGATTTCACACACATTTGAACATTTTTAGAAAACTGTTGATTGAAATTTCTTGAGAAGGTCTTGCCGCAACGAAAACCAGCTTTGTTTTAATGACTGCCACCCCAGTTCACGTATCATATCGTTGGCACTCTCTCCCCTATTTGGCTGTAAAACAAAACGAGCTGCTCTTCTTTTTCGATGTCCTCCATCATACCTAACTGGTTTAGATCCCACATCGCACAGCAATACTTCAGAAGAGGGGAACAAGCGTAGTGTAAGAAGTCTCCTTAATAGACCTGTTGCGATTTCTGAGACTTCTGCCAATAAATTACAGTCCTTGGTGTGCTTTCTCCACAACACTATCTATGTGATCGTTCCAGTTTGCTGAAACACTCGTGTTTTCCGTCTTCTTTTATTGTTGCTAAACATGGATCATTAAGGCTAGAGACAAGCAGCGTATTGATACATTTGAGCTATGGTGCTGCCGTAGGATGCTGCGCATAAAATGGACTGAATGAAGAACACATTTGTCCATTATTGAGCAACCCAATATCTCCATTCTTCTCGTGTCAACCCAAAAAATTGTCCAGTGCTTTGGCCACCGTATGAGAAGAGATGGAGGAGAGCCAGGAAAAATATTCATGAAAGGGAAAATGGAGAGCAAGAGACCGAGACGGAGAACAGCGAGCAGGTAGATAGGTCAAATCAAGAAGATTTCAGGTCTACCTCTTCACCAGGCTCTGAGAGAAACTGGTAACAGATGGAGACGTTTTGTTCATGCGGTCACGACGCTCAGCAGTGAGCACAACGACTTGTGATGGTGATGTATCTGTCAAGATGATCTCAGGCGGTATTTATGTATGACTTCTTAAGAATTGTTTGAGGTCCTTCCTTGGTAGAATTAGTTAAGGATGTCGAAGGAATACTGAGACGTGCTGCTAGATTTGTTTCCGTTTCCTGTCAGCAGTAGACTGCTATAGAGATCCTGAGCAATCTAGCATAGTATTCTGTGGAAAAAGACCCTGAAATAACTCGTTTTCTTTTTTTAGTGGCGTATTCGCTGCGCAGAAAATTTATGAGAAATTTTTGCCCGACCGGGACTCAAAATCTTGCCTTTCTTCGACAGTGCGCTGTAAGCTGTGCAATCCGAGCCTGCATGATGGACTCGCCTCCCGTTGGTTGCTCTCTCTATCTTGTATTGAGCTCCATGAGTTGGGGTGTTCACCTACCACTGATAGAGAACATCCAAAGAAGAGCGGCGCGATTCGCACAGGATCGTTTAGTCCGCTAGAGCTTTGCGGAGATCCTCAACAAACTACTGGCGGACGTTACGAGAGAGGCTTTGTGGATCACAGAGAGGCTTACTATTAAAATTTCGGGAAAACACTTTCCGGGAAGACCCAGACAACATACTACTTCCCCAAAACACATCTTTCGGAAAGACCACAAGGAGAAATTTCGAGAAATTAGGGCTATTACAGAGGCTTACCGACAATCATTCTTCCCACACGCTATATGCGAGTGGAACAGGGACGTGGGGGTCAGTTGGTGCTAACAGAAGTACTGTCCGCCACGTACCTTAGCAGGCTCTCCGAGTATGATGTAGATGTAGATGAAAAGTGTTGGGTTGGCAGAAGAGCCAACACCGTGTTACTAGAGGAGGCCGAAATGCACACGTTTTAGCTCACGCAGGCTGGCGTGAAGAGGAAAGAACTATACTGACGTGATGTCTGGAACATGACAAGGTTCAAATGGTTCAAATGGCTCTGAGCACTATGGGACTCAACTGCTGTGGTCATAAGTCCCCTAGAACTTAGAACTACTTAAACCTAACTAACCTAAGGACAGCACACAACACCCAGCCATCACGAGGCAGAGAAAATCCCTGACCCCACCGGGAATCGAACCCGGGAACCCGGGCGTGGGAAGCGAGAACGTTACCGCACGACCAAACATGACAAGGAATGAGAATTCAGAAAGCGGACGTAATTAGTTTCATACTCAACTTTAATCCATTAATGATGAACGTCGCTCTTGTCGGTACATGATTCACAATATTATCTGTTAGTAACTGAATATGGCGCCTTGCTAGGTCGTAGAAAACTAGGTAGCTGAAGGCTATGCTAAACTGTCGTCTCGGCAAATGAGATCGTATGTAGATAGTGAACCATCGCTAGCAAAGTCGGCTGTACAACTGGGGCGAGTGCTAGGGAGTCTCTAGACTAGACCTGCCGTGTGGCGGCGCTCGGTCTGCAGTCGCTGATAGCGGCGACATGTGGATCCGACGTATACTAACGGACCGCGGCCGATTTAAAGGCTACCACCTAGCAAGTGTGGTATCTGGCGGTGACACCACAAAAAGTAAGAAGAGAAACCAATGGCAGGTTGAAGTTTTGAGTTGGGCAGTGAGACGTGCAGCACAAATGGTTGCCACAGCTCGCAGCAGACAGGGATACTACTTCGAATCCTTCTTGACGCAGCATACAATTTTAAATAATAGTGAATGAAGCAAAAATAAACTATTCTTTCACGAAACGTATTTGGAAAAATTCAAAGAACTATTGTTTCAGGCGGACACTAAATAATTCTACTGCGTCTGTCGTTCACCTCAGTTAAATACCATAACGACAAGATAGGAGAGATGAAAGTACGTACACAGCCACACATACAGCAATGTCCTCCCTCGTTCCGTTCACGGGAGTGGGGAGGACCAAACAGCGGTCCGAAGTACCCACCGCCGCACGCTACGCTGCGCCTCGTTTGTTCTCAGGTACTCACCAAAGCCTTGCACGCCATGCTGAGTGGTTGACGTCGCGTCGAGCGGCTGTGAGGTAGATGTGGGGGCACTGACGACGTACGCGGCCGCTCGCTGTATATATAGGGCGGGCCGCGGCTGGTACGCTCCGGTACCCGTGCTCCTCCTCCCACACCACCCACACCCCCCACCCCCTCCCACCCGGCGCCGTTTCACCTCGCATGCTGCCGCATTTTTGGTAATGGCCGCCCGCACTGTTCCGCACAGTGGCACCAGGAGCTCAATTTCGCCCTAATTACATAAAATCTAATTGCTCTCTTAGCTGCTCTTAGCAATGTTCGTAAAGGAGCACAATTGTGTTCGTAGTACTCTTTCTGCTGCCAGTGACGACAATCACTTCTATATATGTATATATTGGCGACACCGGGTTTCTGGATGTTAGGCCCTAGCCTGAGGCATAAATTGCTTCTCTTCTAACTTACGATTCATCTCTTGCTGCGAAAGACAACCTCAGAGGCAATAGTGAAGGTTACAAAATATGCAGCAACCAGTCGCAAAATCATGTTTTATTTATTCACCTTTGCAAATCGATTTCAACTGATTACATAAATCTGTGTATTACTATTCAGGGCACATATTGGTTGAAAGCACCGATGATGGCTGTTAATCAGTTGAAATCGATTTGCAAAAGTGAATAAATAAAATATGATTTTGCTACTGGTTGCTGCCTATTTGGTAATTTTGTGGTTTACGGTCGCTGCACGACTTGGGAACCACATGGATCCCACCATTCACAAATAGTGAAGGTGTTAAAATTAACCGACCTTTATTTACTCAAAAAATACGGTCTGTAGTCATGAAAAATTAATTATCAACTACAAACAAACGAAGTTACCTAATTACTTTCTTCCATAATCTTCTCCATTATCTTCGATAGAGAAGTCTATTTGCGCGCCCTTAGGGGTTTTGGAAACAGTAACTTTACAACTAAACTTTTTTTCTCGTCTTATTTAACTTTATTTCATTTTCTTCGCAACAAGTTTCAGAGTCGCAGATTCATTCTCAAGCGCTCCTATATGAAAATGTGCGGATAGCGGACGAGGGAAGTCACGGCAGATCGCTTTATTGAACGGGAGCAAACACCTACAACTTCCTGGAAGCACAAGCATAATCCTCAGTCTGCCGGGCGCGGTAGCTGAGCGGTTCTAGGCGCTTCAGTCCGGAACCGCGGTGCTGCTACGGTCGCAGGTTCGAATCCTGCCTCGGGCATGGATGTGTGTGATGCCCTTAGGTAAGTTAGGTTTAAGTAGTTCTACGTTTAGGGGACTGATGGCCTCAGATGGTAAGTGCCATAGTGCTTAGAGCCAATACTCAGTCTAGTCACATTAATTTGACCACCGTGCATGATCAACGTCAAAGCCGCAGCACTAGCAGTAGAGGGAATAAAAGCGTGTCGGGGAGACACGGAACACAATGCAGTTGTTGTGATGCGGGAACGGAGCGGTTTATCTGACGTCCAAAAGGGCATGATTATTTGCTTTCGCGCCAAGGGTGGATGCATTCCAGAAGCGGCTACGTTTGTAAAGTCTTCGCTTGCCCCCATGGTTAAAGCGTTCGGTGCATGCCAAATAGCGCTATCGAAATCCAGTGCCGAGGCAACAGTGGTGCACCGTTGGCCAGAGACGACAGGGGTACGACATTTGTGGAGATCTGTATGGCGAACAACTGGTCGTCCAGATGAACCAAGGGTTACCGACAGAGTCTCCTCAACGGTCGTTCCGAGAACGTTGCTACGCAGGCGTCTGGGTCACGCATCCATGCTGAACGCTGTTCATCAGCGACCAAGGCTGGAATTTGCGCACCAGTACCGCAACTGGACGTCCACTGAGAGGCGACAGGCGACCTTTTCAGTTGAGTTAAGTTTTATGCTCCATCGGACAGAAAAGAAACACCGAACAGCAATATTTAAAAAGAGAAAGCATTATGGTTTTCGTGGCATGTGCTGGGTGACCTCGTCATTCTAGAGGGTACAATGGATCAACATAAATGTGCACCTATCTTTGGGGACCATGTCAACCCCTACATGCAGTTTGTTTTTCTTCAACACAATGATATCTACCAGCAGCACAATGCAACGTCAGACACAGCTCGCAGTGTACGGGCGTGATTCACCGAGCACCAGGATAAAAAAAAAGTAAATGTCGTGTGACTAGGGTCTCCCGTCGGATAGACCGTGCGCCGGGTGCAAGTCTTTCGATTCGATGCCACGTCGGCGACTTGCGCGTCGTTGGGGATGAGATGATGATGATTAGGACAACACAACACCCAGTCCCTGAGTGGAGAAAATCTCCGACCCAGCCGGGAATCGAACCCAGGCCCGTAGGGTTGACATTCTGTCGCGTTGACCACTCAGCTACCGGGGCCGGACAGCACCAGGATCAGTTTACAGTACTCACCTGGCCAACAGACTCCCCGCATTTAAACCCAACCAAGAATGGGTGCGACCACTTCGATCGGGCTGTTCGGGTAATGGATCATCACCCGAGAAACCTAGCGCAGCTGGCGACGGCACTTGAGTTGGCATGGCTCCACATCCCTGTCCAGAACCTCATTGGCTCTTTTCCTCTACGTATCCCAGCGGTCCAAGCTACAAAAGATGGTTATTCATGCTTTTGATAGGTGGTCGCATTAATGTAATTAAGACAGTATACCATGCACAAACTTAGTATGACAGAGTAAGTGATGAAACGTCGGTTGGAGGGAATACGAAGAACTATTATATTTCCATATCTTTGTATCCTTTCCTGCCAAAGTTTCGTCACTTGTTCCATTATAATATGTTTGTGCTACTAAACTTTAAGGACAGTGTAGCTGATAACGTGATTTGCTGTGACTTTTCTCGACCGCTGATCAAATGTTTCCAGACACTGTAAACCGAAATTGCCTGCTAGGTGCCACGAGAGGCAGCAGCAGTATACGAGGGTTGTCCAGAAAGTAAGTTCCGATCGGTCGCGAAATGGAAACAACAGTGAAAATCAGAAACGTTTTATTTGCAACAGTTAGGTACACCTTCCACCTACTTCTCTACATAGTCGCCCCTCCAAACTCGAGTTTTATCGTAGTGTTGTATCAACTTTCCAATATCCTCGTCATACTGTAGAAAGCACCTGCCTGTGCATTTCGCCAGTTATCTGCACTGGTCTGCAGCTCGTTGTCTGTGGAAACGTTTTCTCTTCATAGCCAGCGGTTTTTGTGAGCAGGGATGAGACTCAGGGGGAGCCAATTAGGGACTGTATTGTGGGTGATCAAACACTTATCGGAAACGCTACAGGAGCGTCTTCATTGCCCCTGCAGTGTTGGCTGAGAATTGGCATGAAGAAGGAACTGCTCGACAGTTGTGTTACGTGGGCTGCATGACGCAGGTGAAATCTCTAACCAGGACCTCATAGTTGGCGGAAGACGCTATTCCCTACACATCTTTACGTTCTCACTTTTCACTCAAAACTGAAAAGAGCAACGTGACACGATCGATGGGCATACTAGAGACACTGCCCAACACATCTGTGCAAAGCTTTACCGGATTTTCCCAGTGGTTTCCATTTAGCGATCGATGGGAACTCACTTTCTGGACAACCCTCGTAAAAGGAGGCGGGGCGTATTGTGTCGCAGTAGTGAAGCAGTAACAGCAGATTGGGTCGGTCAGGAGGCCTTCGAAGGTGGACAAACCATTGGATGTCACTTGATTAAGAAATGCATCAGGGATATTACAACCCTTCCAAAGTTGCCCAAGTCGACTGTTGGTGATGTGGAATGGAAACACCAAGGGACGACCACATCTAAACCAAGAGATGGCAGACCACACTAACTGACCGATAGTGTGTTTTGAGCGTTGCGGGGATATGGTTGTAAAAAATTCGCGTGACCCAAGGGACGACCACATCTAAACCAAGAGTTGGCAGACCACACTAACTGACCGATAGTGTGTTTTGAGCGTTGCGGTGATATGGTTGTAAAAAATTCGCGTGAGTAGAAGGAATCACTCGTGACCCTGAAGTGCCACCAGTAGTACAGCTAGCACAATGACTGGTCGAGCATTTCTGTAGTCATTATTAAGAGACGTTTGAGGTGACGCCACTTGGACAGTGGATGACTGGAAACGCGTGATCTGAAATGATGAATCAAGCTGTACTCTATGGCAATCAGATGAAAGAGTTGGATTTGGCAAATGCCTGGAGCACGTTATCTGTCCTCAGGTGCAATGTCAACAGTAAAGTGCACAGGAGGTGGCGTCACGGTTCTGGAATGTTTTTCGTTGTTACGGCGTGGTCGTCTTTTGCTCTTAAGTAAACGCTAAATGTTGAAGGATATGAACACATTTTGGAGCTGTGCTGCGTGCAGTAGAGGGTCAGCTCGGAGACCATTACTGGAACACCATGACACTGTATCCTGTTATAAAGCAACATCTGTGGGTGGTTTGTCGACAGTAACATTCCTGTAACGAATTGGCTCTCCAAACGGAACCCAATGGAATAAGTTTGGAATGAGTTAGAACGTCGACTTTGCTTAAGACCCCAGAAGAATGGGTTGTCATTCCCCCACAGAAATTCAGACACCGCATTGGTAGCGTCCCCAGCAGAGTTCAAGTCATCACAAAGACGAAAGGTGGACACACCCAATATTAATTTCGATTAATAGGCGTCCGGATACTTTTGATAATGTAGGAGCCCTTGAGAATGGGGCTGCGAAACAAATCGCGAAAAAAGAGCGTTGTTGTGGAACTTCTCTTTCCAAAACAAAAAGTTTATATTTTGTTTGTTTGTTTGCAGGTACATGTCGTCAGACCTGGTACACAGTGAGATCTACGTGGCACAGTACTGTAGCATGCTGACAAAGCACACGAAACAAATAATGGCGGACACTTCTGCCACAAGACAGTACCAGCAAAGAGTGATGAATTCAAATTCAAAGTGACTGGGATCATTGAATAATGAAGATCGTTCTCAGCGCCGGGAGCTCAGTGAGGTTGACGATTCCTTTATTGTGTAAGTTTTTCGGCTATTCACTTAGTCATCTTCGTCATGTGATGCAGACTATGGTATAATCTTTCTCCCTGAATGGCCTCCAACCGTACTATGCTTAAAAATGGAATCCTGTACGTGCATGGCCACCAACTGTACTATGGTTAAAAGTGGAATCCTAAACTCGGCTGGTCAACTCCTTAGGATCAAGGCAGAATTCGTCAGAAATATCGCCTTATAGTTTTCGTTGTTCAACTGAGGCGATTATTGTTAAGCCCCCTTACTGGAGACCACCACTTACTTGTCCGTGTTGAGAAAGTAATGCGCCACCAAATGCAACACGAAAATGAAAATTAAAGCACCTGCATCCGCCTCCTTTGAATTTAGTTCATTAACACAATCAGTTTCAGTGTTTTCAGGCTCCTATGCCAACGTCGATTGGGAGGAATCCAAGTCATCCGTTGATGAACGAGGTAGTAGTGTCGTGTAAACCAGAGATCTGCAGACACCGGTTATTTAATATTGGCTCCTGTTGTGACTGCTCACGAGATTGGATTCCACCCAATTTACATTGGTAAACGAGCCTGAAGATTTTGTAATGAAATACCGAAACTGGTTGCATATATAAATTAAATGCGAAAAGGACAGCTGCAGGTGTTTTAATTTTCATTTCATACTGAACAGTCGAAGTTCCTCTAACCGCCTACTACAAGGAAAGACATACAACAAAATCACTCTCCCATATTAACTTCAGCAGGAAGAACTCTTGTTTTACTCTAATTGGTGTTAGGTTGAGCATATTCTAACTATCAGGCCAACAGCTGTTGTAAGGGACAATCTCGCTGTCACATGGTTGCAGGAAGCCTTCCATGAAATTCTGCAGGCTACGTTGAGAAATGAAGTGGGAAGTAAAGGACAGAAAACGAAAGAAAAGCAGGAGGAGATAGAGGAGTCCATTGATAAATTCAGGTGTTGTGCGGTAGGCCTGATTCTGTTTCTGCAGCAGCAGAGATGTTGCAGCTGTGTCAGAACAACCCAGACTACATCTACAGCAGCATGGAGCGTTCTGACACAAGTGCAGCAGTTCCTCTACTGCCGAACACGAATTTCCGCATGATACTCCACTTTTATCAATAGGCTGCGGCTCAACGGCTCCTCTAGCGGAGTGGTATGGCACTATGGCGCAGGATTTCAATGTGCACCCCTCGTATAAAAAGAAAAAAAAAGTCAAACAGGATATACTAGAAATCGACAGCGGCATTAACGTGGACAGTCGAGTACGTAGTTTATCGTACCGCTTTACTGCTGCTGTCGTTGCTCGGGCTCACGCGACTGTCATTCGAATATGGAATCGAAGGTTTCAGGACGATCCTGAACAATGCCATGCAGGGTCTCAACGGCCCCACGTGACTAGTACCTGAGAGGTAAATACGAGGGTTGGAACTTAAATAGCGGCGAATATTTATTTACAGCTCGTACAAAATAGATACGTTCAAAAATGGTTCAAATGGCTCTGAGCACTATGGGACTTGACATCGGAAGTCATCAGTCATCTAGAACTTAGAACTACTTAAAGCTAACTAACCTAGGGACATCACACACATCCATGCCCGAGGCAGGAGTCAAACCTGCGACCGTAGCAGTCTGGCGGTTCCGCACTGAAGCTCCTAGAGCCGCTCGGTCACCGCGGCCGGCAATAGATACGTGTTTCAAAGTTTCACTGACCTTCAAAGTAGTCACCAGCATTGTGTATAACCCGTTGCCAGCGATGTGGAAGCCATGGGATACTCTTAGCAGTGCCAGTTGTGCTGACAGTTCGAGCGGAGCGGTCTATTGCCCGACGAATTTGTAGCAGTTCTCAAGCGAATGCCGTGAAGTGTTCCCTTCAGTTTAGAAATCGAGTGGAGTTCACCAGGGCTTAAAAGTCAGGGGAGTGGAGTAGGTGGTATAGCACTTAGCAGCTCCATCAGTCAAACAAATCAATAACAGCTTGCACTGTACGTGCTTGAGCATTGTCCAGCAAATTGATGGTCAGGTCCTGCAGAAAGTGTCATCACATCTGTCTCTAAGCTGGTCGTAGATTGTGTACCAAAAATCAACAGCATAGAGACAGATGTGATGACACTTTCTGCAGGACCTGACCATCATTTTGCTGGACAATACTCAAGCACGTACAGAGCAAGCTGTTACTGATTTGTTTGACTGATGGAGCTGCTAAGTGCTATACCACCTACTGCACTCCCCTGACTTAAGCCCTCATGAGTTCAACTCGATTTCTAAACTGAAGGAAACACTTCACGGCATTCGCTTCAGAACTGTTACAAATTCGTCGGGAAATAGACCGCGCCGCTCGAACTGTCAACACAGCTGGCACTGCTAAGATTATCCTACGACTTCCACATCGCTGGCAAGGGGTTATACATAATAATGGTGAATGCTTTGAAAGTCAGTGAAACTTTGAAACACGTGTCTATTTTGTAAGAGCTATAAATAAATAGTTGCCGCTGTTAAAATTCCAACCCTCGTATGTTGACCACGTTGCCTTTAGGATCGTGCAGCTACATCACATACCTTGGCTCTGGAAATAGGATCATTTGCAGCAAGACAGTATCCATACGGACAGAGGAACGAATTCTGGACCACCACAGACTGCCAACACGGAAACCTATGTTGTGGCATCTTTGGCATGTAGCAGATGGAGATGACAGTGGTGCACACAAAGTAGTGACATGGTATTGACATAACGTCGTCTTTTCAGACGAGATCCAGCTACGCATACAATATCATGACTGACATATTGATGAGTGGTGGTTCCAAGGAGAACAAACGTTGGCTAGATTGCTTTCGTCATCGAAATATGGGTAGTACTTAATGTGATGCTCCGATGTGTTACCGGGCTCTCGTAGACGGTAATTTTGACAGCAGCACCACCTTTCTAACGTACACCCTATCTTTCAACAATATAACACAAGACCGCATGTTGTCACCTCGACAAAGGTGATATTTGACTGTTGTCCTAATCATCACGTTCTATAGATTTCTCATTAGCTGAAAAAATCTGTACTTGGGTCATCGAGTACCATACATGGCATGGACAGTCACTAAGCTTGAAAAACCTTGCCACCTAGATGAAGCAGTATGGAATGACGTCAATTTGACTCGAAGATCAACAGTATTAGATTGTTGCCGCCAGAGTTAGTAGCTCTTTGTACTGAATTTGGTATTCTTCCTGCTATTCTTCACTCATATGACTGCTGGTTAGGAAGATGTATACATTGGGAAGTGTACTCTCAGAAATACCACCAAATTCAGTCACACGCCTCCTCAACCATAGTCACTAAGCAACGCTGATGCAGTGCTGCTCGACTTGTTCGCAACCACTTCGAATCCTGGTGGTTGAGGAAATTCTCAAGGCCAAGAGGGTAGTCGCGAAAACTTCCGTCCGTCGGTCGGACGAGACGGCCTCATTTATGCAAGAACAGTATGCTGTGATCTGGCACAGAGTTAAACCTCATCCTTCTCTTTCTTCATTGTTTCAACACAAACACGACATTCCACTTCTGAAGATACTACTATAGTAATTATGTTACTGTTTTCTTTTTATTCTTTTCTTTTCACTTGGGAGAGTGTTGCACTGGTTTACGTATTGTATTTTTGTTTATATAAACGTTCTGTAGCTACCGTTTACGAAATTGTTATTTTCAATGTTTTCTGATGTTACCTACTGCACATCTATTAGTTAAGTGGCTATAACATTTCTGCGCGCATAGTAGTACTAAAATTGTAATTTCACTTAAGAGTCCGGAAATTGTAATCTATGCTATGTGATGCGAGAAAGATCGAGCTCGAATTAGTGTATCGACAGGTCGCTAGGGGAAAACGGCAACAAAGGTGACTGGAGAGAAGTGGAGAGAAGGGATTGTCGTCTCGAGCACAAGAGAGGGAACGTGCGTCCGTAGAAGCAGCTAAAGGTGCCTACAAAGGTAACTGCATATTGACAAGCACCCATTCGCTAGCGTGCTTGTGCAAGCTTGCTTGAGCCTGTGGAGGACAAGTTTGCGCAAAGATCAGGACTTTATAAGGAGCTTGAAGCTTCATCGAGTTTCGATTATTCAGACTTATGCAAGCATTCAAGCGTGTGCGTGCCTGAGTGTATGTACCAAGAATAGGAAAGCTCGTACAAACATGCATCAGTGATTTGTTTGGATTTAATTTGGTCCTGTTAAATTACATGCTTTAGAAAAGTTGTACTGTAATGCAGGACAAGTCAAAGAATGCAATAGTACACGGAGAAAAACCAGAATGAACACAGCAGTACTGTGACACAGCTTCCGTAGTGTGTCTGCAGTGAATAGTTAATACGGGAATAGTATTTTCTTTTTTTTAACCACTCTTTACTCTGTGCTCCACATGTCTTGTTTTTCTTTTTTATTTGCAGCGTAAACGAATAGTTTGTCAAAGCCAGCGCATCGTAGGCTCAGTTCGAAATTTTCTCAAACTGATCTTGTACGAGCATGTCTGTGTCGTGTACGTGTGGGAGGTGTGTGCACACTTGCGCGAGCAATTTGTGTATATCTACGTTTAACATGTAAATTTTTTCGGTACGTGGCTGGATGATAAAATTAAAATGTGAATATATTGAACTGTTTCACATTTTTTCTGGACCGGCATTTCGCAAGGTGGATTTGAACATGCGACGCGCAGACCATGGAGTCATGTGCCTTCATAGTGGACTGTTTTCGCCATGCCGATGGGACTGTGAAATTAGTGATTGCATAATTTAATGTTACTCCCCCTGTGAATTGTCGTACAAGAACTTAATAAGGTGAAAGCTATTAATCGGAACAGTGGAAAGACAGTTGTACCAAGTGGAATTGATTAAAAAAATTGAATTAATAAATTTAACTTCCTGTTGCGAACTAATAGTCGACGAAATAACAGTCGGAAAACTATTGTGCTATGACTGTGGTTCGTATTCAATACTCTTTCCCGAACGCGCTGGTTGCCCCCCTTTGAACTAAATCACGATTCGCTAGAGATAAAATGAGGGCTCCACTGGGTTTTCAACTATTCACGATGTTCCCCCTATCATTTTCATACAGAGCAATAATGGGTTGATACTGGTAGACACCCATGGATCTGTTGCATAGAGACCTGAGTTGATATTCTGATTCTTGGTGTGTACAAAACTCGATACAGTAGAGTTGCTCTCAGTTGCGGTTTCAAGGACGCTGTGAGCAGTAGGTAATGATCGTCTCTGGCTACTATTTCTTAAAGCTGATTACACAGTCATACACGATTTTTCTTTTTCTTTTGCCTTTAACTCGTTCCTTCACAGCGTTGGCATGTAAATCGTAGGATGTGGCTTTTTTAAAGTTATAAGGTGCCTGGCTGGATGCTCTTCCTGTCCCCACCCCCTGTATCCACCGGGACGGCATGCGTGTACCCCAGCTGGCTGCGCCTAGTGTTATCCATGTGAAAATGTGCGAATGTTATTTAAAGGTTTGCGATTCGTGTAACTGAGGCTGGACGTGGGTACCAGCCTGATATTCACCTACACGCATGTGAGGAAGCGCCGAAAACCACATCCATACTGGGAGGCACGGTTGCCCTCCTCGGTAATCCACCGGGCAGGTTCGTTCCGGGGTTGACACTCCTGCCCGAGAAGTGACGTGCTTAGCACGCACGGCTATCCGGGCGCATTGTTGATATTTGTTTGTTTAGCCACCGAGAACACATGTTGACATAGACTACATATTTGTGCATAGAAAATACACGAATGTACATTTAGATAATTGAGAGCTACAATCAAATATTTTCCATTACAGATGTTTAACAAATACAGTGAAGCGCCAAAGAAATTGGTATAGGCATGCGTATTCAAATACAGAGATATGTAAACAGCCAGAATACGGCGCTGCTAACGGCAACGGCTATATAACACATCAAATATCTGGCGCAGTTGTTAGATCGGTTACTGCTGCTACAATGACAGGTTATCCAGATGTGAGTGGCTTTGAACGTGCTGTTATAGTCGGCGCACGAGCGATGGGACACAGCATCCCCGAGATAGAGACTGTATTTCCCGTACGACCATTTCACGAGTGTACCGTGAATATCAGGAATCTGGTTAAACATCACATCTCCCACATCGCTGCGAACGGAAAAAAAAAATCCTGCAAGTACGGGACTAACGATGACAGAAGAGAATCATTCAGCGTGACAGAAGTGCAACCCTTCCTCGAATTGCTGCAGATTTCAATGCTGGGCCATCAACAAGTGTCAGCGTGCGAACCATTCAACGAAACATCATGGAAAGGAGCTTTCAGAGCCGAAGGCCCACTCGTGTACCCTTGATGATTGCACGACACAAAACTTTACAAATCGCCTGTGCCCGTGAACACCGACATTAGACCTGTGATGACTGTAAACATGCTGCCTGGTCGGACGAGTCCCGTTTCAAATTGTATCGATGGCTCTGAGCACTATGGGACTCAACATCTTAGGTCATAAGTCCCCTAGAACTTAGAACAACTTAAACCTAACTAACCTAAGGACATCACACACACCCATGCCCGAGGCAGGATTCGAACCTGCGACCGTAGCAGTCCCGCGGTTCCGGACTGCAGCGCCAGAACCGCTAGACCACTGCGGCCGGCAAATTGTATCGAGCGGATGGACGTGTACGGCTATGGAGACAATCTCATGAATGAATGGACCCTGCATATCGGTATGGGACTGTTCAAGCTAGTGGAGGCTCCATAATAGTGTGGAGCATGTGTATTTGGAGTGATATGGCACCCCTAATACGTCTAGATAGACTTTGACGGGTAACACGTTTATTGTGCATTCCGACAAATCTGGGCAATTCCAGCAGGACAATGCGGCACACAACACGTCCAGAATTGCTACAGAGTGGCTCCAGGAAACATCTTCTGAGTTTAAACACTTCCGCTGGCCACCAAACTCCCGAAACATGAACATTCTTGAGTATATCAGGGATGCCTTGCAACGTGCTATTCAGAAAAGCTCTCCACCCACTCGTACCCTTACGGATTTATGAACAGCCCTGCAGTGTTCATGGTGTCAGGTCCTTCCAGCACTACTTATACATTAGTCGAGTCCATGCCACGTCGTGTTGCAGCACTTCTGCATGCTCGCGGGGGCTCTACTCGATATTAGGCAGGTGTACCAGTTTCTTTGGCTCTTCAGTATAGAATGATAAATGAACCAGAAATATTTATGTTATTGACTCATACTATTTCTTAAATTGGATAATAAGTGATACAGATAAGTGAAAATATCACTTTCAGAAGTTTATAGTCCTAAGAGAACGAACTGGCACTTCATACAGGCGAATGCCTTCAGAAATCAGAAGACGCTGATTCTGAACGTTCATTATCAAGTCTGGAACACTAAAGCGAGATGTGGTTTACATGAGCTTATGATTCGAATCACACGAGGAATCGTAAATGTTGATTCTATACAGAAGTACAGGAAACGAGGGATGGTTAAAATGCAATTGAACGAAGGTGGAAATCATAGATCGGTCCAAATGCGTCCTTGTAAACCCACTCGTACCCTTACGGATTTATGGACAGCCCTGCAGTGTTCATGGTGTCAGGTCCTTCCAGCACTACTACATACATTAGTCGAGTCCATGCCACGTCGTGTTGCGGCACTTCTGCATGCTCGCGGGGGCTCTACTCGATATTAGGCAGGTGTACCAGTTTCTTTGGCTCTTCAGTATAGAATGATAAATGAACCAGACATATTTATGTTATTGACTCATACTCTTTCTTAAATTGGATAATAAGTGATACAGATAAGTGAAAATATCACTTTCAGAAGTTTATAGTCCTAAGGGAACGAACTGGCACTTCATACAGGCGAATGCCTTCAGAAATCAGAAGACGCTGATTCTGATCGTTCATTATCAAGTCTGGAACACTAAAGCGAGATGTGGTTTACATGAGCTTATGATTCGGATCACACGAGGAATCGTAAATGTTGATTCTATACAGAAGTACAGGAAACGAGGGATGGTTAAAATGCAATGGAACGAAGGTGGAAATCATAGATCGGTCCAAATGCGTCCTTGTAAACCACGAACTTGTAGGATTTTGAGGTTTTAGTAACGCATAATATGCGCCTTTCGTTTGTTGGAACACGTTCCACATCTCTTTGCCATTGCTGTTTTCTGTGTCTCTTGACTTCAGGTAAATAGTCTGTATAGGGTAAGTTCAAATGGAGAACACTTCCTGTAGATGCAGTTCGCTTCGCTAAGACATCAACTTCCTCATCCATAGGATGCCAGCGCTGGAATGCACTCGTAGCAGAATGATTGTGTGCTCTCGCCGTTGTCTACGAATATATTCCAGTACCACAGTCAAAATACAGGGTGTTTCAAAAAGAATATACGTATTTCGAATGCATATGTTTATCAAACTTTAAGACATACGAATATGAAACTTTACGTACATATTTACGAACCTTTCAAGTTCAGATTACAGATGTTCAAATGTCCCCCATCAGCGACACGAACAACAGCACATCGATATTCAAATTCCTTCCATACTCGAGCTAGCATGTTCTTCGTCACGGATATTATGGCAGAACGAATCTGGTTCTTCAACTCTCCACGTTCTGTGGGAGTAGTGGTACATAAACGTTGTCTTTAACGAAAGCCTACAGAAAGAAGTCAGAGGGTGTCTAATTCGGTGTGACCGTGGAGCCCAGCTGAGACATGCTAAGTCGCCAGCTCCTTGATGACCAATCCAATGGTTCGGTAGAGTTTCATTCAGATATTCACGCACTTGGCGACTCCAGCGAGAGGGTGCTCCGTCTTGTTGAAAAATTAAATTGTCTTCGTGCAGCCTCGGAAACAACCAGTTTTGTAACTTATCGAGATACTGCTGACCGTTAACTGTGTTTCCATCAAAGAAGAATGGGCCGTAAACAGATGATCGGGAGACTTCCTTACATACACATTCTGTATCTAGCAACTGTCGATACCATCTGCGAACGTTTCCACGATTTCGGAGGATCATTTTGGTACCTCAACCTGAAACGTCTGTGCACTGTAATCACGGAACTGCACTTCGCAAACTCGAGAACACAAAATGATTTCTGCAGCGGAGCAGCCATTTTGAACATATGACGGTTACCAAGAAAACAGAAGACAACTGACATCTAGTGGCTATTGATATAAACTAGACTATGTATTCGTTTCTCCAGTAGCTGAGCCGAGGCGCAGCGATCGATAGTTTCGACAAAATAATACTTTGTAATACGTATATTCTTTTTGAAACACCCTGTTTAACGGTTGTTTGTTCCATTCCATCTTCGGTGTTGAATACTTTTAAGAACATTCTGGGAGTCGACGTAATTGATATCTTTAAGAAGGAAGTTGAAGATACTAAAGTAATTGTTTCAAAAAATAGCGGTAGGCAGTGCCGTAAAAATCGATTCATTTTTAGGGAGTTTGTAGGCTTTACTAATTTGGATTTGAGGGTATAGAAAAGCACATCCAATTTACTCCTCTTGTGGAATTCTGGATCTATCAGTCAGTATGCATACAGATATAAGCAGGTGACTGAGCCTCACTGAGGCAATTAAATCTGCAATTTACAATATGGTACCTTGAACACCACTAATGTTTCGGTTTTCCTTTGAGGCCGGGAATAATATTGCTGAGACATTACGTACGTTCAGGAGCGGTTTATAGTCGCGTGTGGCTAGCTTCAATGGTGACCTGTCAGACCCCTGTTCAACAAAATGTATTTTTTTAAAGCCTTATTTTACTTCCATATAGAATGGAAAAAGCGTTCGACAATATAAAATGGTGCAAGCTGTTCGAGATTCTGAAAAAAGTAGGGGTAAGCTATAGGGAGAGACGGGTCATATACACAATATGTACAACAACCAAGAGGGAATAATAAGAGTGGACGATCAAGAACGAAGTGCTCGTATTAAGAAGGGTGTAAGACAAGGCTGTAGCCTTTTGCCCCTACTCTTCAATCTGTACATCGAGGAAGCAATGATGGAAATAAAAGAAAGGTTCAGGAGTGGAATTAAAATACAAGGTGAAAGGATATCAATGATACGATTCGCTGATGACATTGCTATCCTGAGTGAAAGTGAAGAAGAATTGAATGATCTGCTGAACGGAATGGACAGTCTAATGAGTACACAGTATGGTTTGAGAGTAAATCGGAGAAAGACGAAGGTAATGAGAAGTAGTAGAAATGAGAACAGCGAGAAACTTAACATCAGGATTGATGGTCACGAAGTCAATGAAGTTAAGGAATTCTGCTACCTAGGCAGTAAAATAACCAATGACGGACGGAGCAAGGAGGACATCAAAAGCAGACTCGCTATGGCAAAAAAGGCATTTCTGGCCAAGAGAAGTCTACTAATATCAAATACCGGCCTTAATTTGAGGAAGAAATTTCTGAGGATGTACGTCTGGAGTACAGCATTGTATGGTAGCGAAACATGGACTGTGGGAAAACCGGAACAGCAGAGAATCGAAGCATTTGAGATGTGGTGCTATAGACAAATGTTGAAAATCAGGTGGACTGATAAGGTAAGGAATGAGGAGGTTCTACGCAGAATCGGAGAGGAAAGGAATATGTGGAAAACACTGATAAGGAGAAGGGACAGGATGATAGGTCATCTGCTAAGACATGAGGGAATGACTTCCATGGTACTAGAGGGAGCTGTAGAGGGCAAAAACTGTAGAGGAAGACAGAGATTGGAATACGTCAAGCAAATAATTGAGGACGTAGGTTGCAAGTGCTACTCTGAGATGAAGAGGTTAGCACAGGAAAGGAAAAAAAAATAGAATATAAGGTAAAGTACGAACGTATGGCATCGTTGGCCGGGAGTCCCCATCCGGGGAAGTTCGGCCGCCAAGTGTAAGTCTCCTTTCATTCGACGCCACATTGGGCGACTTGCGCGCCGGTGATGAGGGTGAAATGATGATGAGGACAACACAACACCCAGTCAAAAAATGTTCAAATGTGTATGAAATCTTATGGGACTTAATTGCTAAGGTCATCAGTCCCTAAGCTCACACACTACTTAACCTAAACTATCATAAGGACAACCCATGCCCGAGGGAACACCCAGTCCACGAGCGCAGAAAATCTCTAACCCGGCCGGGAACCGAACCTCGGCCAGTTTGCATGGGAGGCAAGCACGTTCCCACCCAACTAAGCAAGTTGACAGAATATAAAGTAACATATATTACAAATTTATTTCATTAATTTAAGCACTAGCTTCTCTTTTAAGAATAATAAAGCTCTCCATCATAAAACTGAAATAAAGTTTTGTAACCACTACTTACTTAGGATGTGTACACACTGCAGTTGATCAAGTGACGAGCACGTTTTCATGGAGTGGGAAGAGTAAGGTAACCTCTGCAACATTTTTTCAGTTACTGGCAAGCATAACTGGCAGTTTCCACATTTGAAGTGCTGACTTGTACAGTCTCGTGATTTTTTTTTTTTTTTTTTTTTTTTTGACCGAGGGCTGTTCTCTTTCAAATGAGGCTCGTGATTAATTACAGCTGACGTTTAAAATTCGTCGTATTATAGGTTCATAAGAGTGGAAAGAACAAAATTTAGCGACAGAATCCTTAGCATGATACTACACAGTAAAACATCGTGAACCACCTATTGGCAGGGCCATGTATCTACAAGGTCATGAACAAATCTACTGTAAAGACACACTGGCTGGATATAAAATTATTAAAAGGAACATAAAATATCATCGCAAAAACAACACTAAGTGAACTACGTTATCACTGATCTTAATTCAATTCAATTCTGACGACTTTTTCGGTTAGCGGCTTACGTTGTTTGATGCGAAGATATACCAAGTGATTTTAGACGAGTTTTGTTAACAATGTAGAGCAAAGAGTTTTTATTGAAAATACTGTGGTCCAACTTACTGCGCCAGTTACACGTAAAACGTGGTTAATACGGGTAAGTTACTCATTATTATGTCAGACCAAATATCTCCTACTGAAGGCTGCACTACACTTCAAAGTGACAGATACATGACACTGTTGCCGGCCAGTGTGGCCACGCGGTTAAAGGCGCTTCAGTCTGGAACCGCGCGACCGCTACGGTCGCAGGTTCGAATCCTGCCTCGGGCATGGATGTGTGTGATGTCCTTAGGTTAGTTAGGTTTAAGTAGTTCTAAGTTCTAGGGGACTGATGACCTCAGATGTTAAGTCCCATAGTGCTCAGAGCCATTTGAACATGACACTGTTTTCCAATATAGTAACCAATTCTCTGAACAACGGTCGGAACATTCTACCAGTCGTTCATTCCCTCGACACTAGAAATCCCTTTCTTGGTCAGGGAGCCATTCGAGAAACGCTGTGTGCTAGTCATAATCGTCAGAAGACTTGCGACTGCTGCGAATCAGTTCCTCGAATGCCTCGACATTGTTGTCCGTGGTCGATGTTGACGGCCTCCCTTTCCGACCGCATACCCAATCACCAACGCCTGTGCAGCCTTGGTCAAATCATAGGCACCACTTCAGTACAGTTGGATGAGGCACTGCATTTGGTCCATATACCGACAGAATTTCACGGTGGATCTGGTACTGCCTCGCGAATTTCAGCTTTGGAGTACGTTTGCACTTGCCGCGCCATTTGACTCACACACTGTTATGCACGTGCTATCCATACCGCAGCAGAACGGCGTCTGCAGGAATCTCGAAGCATGTACTCTCTGGCGACGACTTGTTCCTACTGCGCAATGGTCTCAGCGTGAGAGGAAATGTGTCTTACTTTCTAAAGGTGCTACATATTCTTCAAAGGTTCAAAATAAACACTATGTCTGTTGTCTATTTTTTCCACGATATTACGATATCCAGTAAAAAACTGGTAATGGTTAATTTTCTTCCTGAACAGTGAGGGAGTGGGGCACTAACAGCGCTTTGCCAGTAGCAGGTGCTACGAATGCAGTATGGATCAATGTGCATTCGCATCGACGTGCAATTATCCACTCTCTATAGTGATTCTGTATGGTTTTACTCCAAACTGTACCAGGCCGAATATTCCTCTCGCTGTATTACTGGGGACCTTGACTGATACCCTAAATGTAATGACCAGCGTGCAGACCTATCAGAGGAAGCACAATAACGTGTTATACGATAATGTGCTACAGTGTTTGTGCAGAGAAGAAGTGAACAAGTACCTAGAAAGCGGAGCTGCAAATTGCTGCTTTTAATAGAAATTATAGAATTCCTACACGCTTTGTTGGCCACGTGAGACTTCTCTGGAACGGAAAACCTCATCCTCAACCGCTTCAGTACCACTGCCAGAACTAAATACCACCTCGTTAACTCAACACCGTAGTTCTTAACGTTTGCAAGTAATTTTCAACGATTGCTTGTCTTACTACTAATTTCATAAACCTTGCTACAACCGGGAACAATTAGTGAAACTGTTCTCATATGTCTATCCACGCATTAACAAAGCCGAGACCGAATATATGTCAATTCATTCTTTAACTTATTAGTGGTCAGTCCCTAATAACTACTATGTTGATGACACGCTATAGAAAAAACAAAAGGCTCCTTTTTGAGACTTAATTCGCTCCATCAGTGATGATTTTTTTATGGTACTTTCGTCACATATGTACTGCAATAGGACTATATATTTAGTTCTCTGTGCAGCGCAACATGTCCTAAATGCCCCTGAAAAGAATATATTTTCATATGCAAGAATTCGGAAGGAAATATAACGAAGCATCCGTTTATTACTTAAGCACATTTGTTCGCATTAACATTTAATCATTACGTGTTTACATTATTTCAAAACACGAAAGAACCCAGCGTATTGCACGTACAGAACAGTACTGACACGTTACAATGGCGGCTCTTTGTGGCCACCATCAACGTTTTACAGACATTGTACCTACGAAGCACATTGTGGTACATACCCTCAATCCAGCATGGTGTCTCTTCAGTTCTAGCGCAGCGGCAAAAATCAGCAGATCTACCTCTGTCTCTACAGGAGTCTCATAAATTAAACTTTGCATACGACTCCACAAGATGTACTCTGACATACATTGTGTGATCAAAAGCATACGGACACCTGGCTGAAAATGACATAAGTTCGTGGCGCCCTCCATCGGTAATGCTGGAATTCAGCAAGGTGTTGGCCCACCCTTAGCCTTGATGACAGCTTCCACTCTCAATCAGGTGCTGGAAGGTTTCGTGGGAATTGGCAGCCCATTCTTCACGGAGTGCTGCACTGAGGCGACGTATCGATGTCGGTCGGCGTGGACTGGCACGAAATCGGCGTTTCAAAACATCCCACAGGTGTTCTATAGGATTCAGGTCAGGACTCTATGCAGTTCATTACATTACAGGGATGTTATTGTCGTGTAACCACTCCGCCTCAGGCCGTGCATTATGAACAGGTGCTCGACCGTGTTGAAAGATGCAATCGCCATCCCCGAATTGCTCTTTAACAGTGGGAATCAAGAGGGTGCTTAAAACATCAATTCAGGACTGTGCTGTGACAGTGCCACGCAAAACAACAATGGGTGCAAGCCCCCTCCGTGATAACACGATCACACCATAACATCATCGCCTCCGAATTTTACTGTTGGCACTACACACACTGGTACATGATGTTCGTCGGGTATTCGCCATACCCACACTCTGCCATCGGATCGCCACATTGTGTACCGTGATTCGTCACTCCACATAGCGTTTTTCCACTGTTCAATCGTCCAATGTTTACGCTTCTTACACAGAGTGAGGCGTCGTTTGGCATTTACCGGCGAGATGGGTGGCTTATGAGCAGCCGTTCGACCATGAATCCAAGTTTTCTCACTTCCCGCCTAACTGTCATAGTACTTGTAGTGGATCCTGATGCAGTTTGGAATTCATGTGCGATGGTCTGGATAAATGTCTGCCTATTACACATTACGACCCCTCTTCAACTGTCGGCGGTCTCCGTTAGTCATCAAACGAGGTCGGCCTGTACCCTTTTCTGCTGTGCGTGTCCCTTCACGTTACCACTTCACTATCACATCGGAAACAGTGGACCTAGGGATGTTTAGGAGTGTGGAAATCTCGCGTACAGATGTATGACACAAGTGACCCAGTCCCTTGACCACGTTCGAACTCCGTGAGTTCCGCGGAGCGCCCCATTCTGCTTTCTCACGATGTCTAATAACTACTGAGGTCGCTGATATGGAGCACCTGGCATTAGGTGGTAGCACAACACACCTAATATGAAAAACGTATGTTTTGGGGTGTCCGGACACTTTTGATTACATAGTGTACCATACGTCATCCAGTCAGCCTTACTGCATACCAGGACAGGCAACGCTGAGACTTTTATCTTTCCCACAGCAGATGTGGACGCATTACACATGTGAATTGAAACAGTTTTCATACATGAGTTTCTATTCAAGTCCTAGAAATTTGTAACGGGACTTTTCGAACACCCTGTATATCTTAAATGGCAAGAGAATGACGTGCAGTGCCAAATTTGTTTCACAGTTTCAAATTTTAAGTGGAAAGTAGTTATCTTTTAATGTTACCAATATTGCCTGCATTTTGTAAAAGCAATTCAATCAAATAATTATAAATTCCATTCCAAAACAATTGCCATCCTGGGAAAAACACCATTTACAATGACTATTTTTTTGCACTACTGACCATTAAAACTGCAACGCCATGAAAGAGGTAAGGAGCAAATTTGCATGGTATTCGACATGCCTGGATATGCAAATGATTAAGATTTCAGCATAACTGCACAAAATGGTTAGGAGTTACGTTATCTCTGTTATTTATATGAAGAAATATTACATAGCGAGCTTCTGATTCAGAAATCGCATTTGAAAGTTGGTTATTTGTGAGAAGATGGTGTTAACGCCTTGTAGAAGAAGCAGAAACGCCTTCTAGCACGTATCGGTATTCTACTTTGGCAGGACCATGTCCTATGGAGAATACCATTTACTGTTGTACACAGTACTTGCTCGGGATCCCACGACCGTTATGCGAATATGGAATTGTTGGATTCAGAACGGCTATACTGAGTGCTATGCAAGATCTCAACGGCCCCATGAGGCTAGCGCCAGAGAGGACAGGCAGTTATTGTTTGATCTGCTGTGCTGGATCGAACAACCAATTGATGCACTTTTAGTCAGGAAGTGGGTTTGCCCGCAGAAAGATTGTAACAGTCTTTCCAATTTGGAGCCTCTTTCACTGTGCCGTGCTCTCAGCCTGCTGTGACATTTTGCTGAAAAGGACGAAGTCTGTAGTACAGCAGCCCGCCCGGCTGTCAAGTGTGGGGAATAGATAAAAAGAAAGAACTTGATAGTACTATTTCATATTAAGTACGCTAAGAAAGTTGAAGAAGAAACGTTTTAAATGATATTTGCGAAAATTTATTCAGACTCTACCAATGGGCTGTCATTCTGGTGATGTTTACGTGAGACCTCGTCTGAAAGTCACAGTCGTGGTTAGCGAGTTATTTTGTAGCAGGCTGATAACTTCTTCTTTGACCTCCCAGTGAACAATAAATATTCTTGCATTTGAAGACAATGTATCCTGCTGGTATTTCAGTGTACTGCCACAGCTTTACTGGGACATGCTGAGCTACTGAACGCGATAATTAGAAGTAAATTATCTTCTCTGCTATTTCTTCCATTATTATAGTATGAATTACAGTTAAATTAAAACTTAATCTGATGCGTAATCAATTGGGAATACAGTTTCTGTAGTTTGCGTTGGCTTATTCCATAGGAGACAATTGTTACAGGAAAGAGAGGTACCCTTTGTACTGCTGTTCAACGCGTCAACGTGGACGAGGCAGCTCAATTAGATCTGTTGGCGAACTGTTTAAGACCTTCGAAGAAGTATGCGAGCTTACCTTTGGTAAAAGAACATCTATAGTCGAACAACTTACATTTACTGAGATGATGCTTCAACTGATGCAGCCCTGCAGGATATTTGCAGCATGGAAGCAGCAGCTATAGTCAGACTTCGACATTACATTGGGTAGCGAGCTCATAGGAACAATGGTAAGGAAACCAGAAGAATCTAAATGTTGTAATTGTGGCTTGCAGCATGGCAGTTTTGCCGGCGTAAGCTGTCACCAGCACACTGGTCTGCAAAGATGTGGGAAGATTGTGGTGTCACCGCCAGACACCACACTTGCTAGGTGGTAGCCTTTTAAATCGGCTGCGGTCCGCTAGTATACGACGGACCCGCGTGTCGCCACTGTCAGTAATTGCAGACCGAGCGCCGCCACACGACAGGTCTAGAGAGACTTACTGGCACTCGCCCCAGTTGTACAGCCGACTTTGCTAGGAAAGGTTCACTGAGAATTACGCTCTCATTTGCCGAGACGATAGTTAGCATAGCCTTCAGCTAAGTCAATTGCTACGACCTAGCAAGGCGCCATTTATCCTTTGCTATGTATCTAATGAAGCATATACAGTAACAAGACCAATGTTCACCAATTGTGGATTAAAGTTAAGTATTCCAGCAGCTACGTACTTTTCTTTATAACATTCATTACGTATCCTGTTTCAGACCTCACGCCAGCCTGCGTGAGTTTAAGTGCGTGCCTTTCGGTTACCTGTCACTGTGGATTGGCTGTCTTGCCAGTTCACAACAAAGATAGTAGGCGCTCTATCAAGCGCACCTATCAAGAGAGGCCAGAGACAGACTCGCAAGCAACTCGCCGCCAACGCCCTCTCGGCCGCAGCTATTTAGGCTTCAGCAGCTGACTGGAGGCCCTCAGCCACTAGCTCAGTCGCCGGCCGCTGTGGGCGAGCGGTTGTAGGCGCTTCAGTCCCGAACCGCGCTGCTGCTATGGTCGCCAGTTCGAATCCTGTCTTGGGCATGGATGTGTGCGATGCTCTTAGGTTAGTTAGGGTTAAGTAGTTCTAGGTCTAGGGGACTGATGACCTCAGATGTTAAGTCCTATAGTGCTTAGAGCCATTTGAACCATTTTTGAACTATCTCAGACACTGTCTCACGAACTAACTACTCCAGTTGGCGTCTGTCATTCATTCGCGGAGCGGCGTAGTTCAACACAGGCTACACCAGTACATAGCGTCCAGAAAAGGGTAATAGCAAGATTACCGGTATTATCTGCAAAAGGACTATTACAGAAGAGCTTGTACCACAACACATCGACTCTATTGAAGATAGGTAGTTTCCTTTTCATGTAAATAAAGTATCGTGTTCATCCACTTGTGCATTTGTGTTGTAGAAAAGTGATGCCGGCCACCCACAACCACGTCATCTCCCTTTCTTTCATGGTACAAGACTTTACAGTGCCGACGAGGATACTACAGCAGTGAAAAACTTGAAAGTGTGGAAGGAACTTAGGCTAACAGAAAATATTTCTCAAATTGTACGGATCGTGACGGAATAGTATGCGTGTCCTGTAATGTACCCATTGCTGCAACTGCATAGAAACCACCGACTAGACAAAGGGCTTATTTTGCTAAATGGCATGACCAAGATAAAGAAGTTAATGTAAAATCTACTGGGTCTTAGGAAGAGCAGTCTTTCAAATGCGTACCATATTTCAAAGGCGCACCTAATATTACTGGGCGTGCACGCCAAAGTGTGTGGATAGCCGACAGAAACTTTTATGTCGCTCTGTGCAAGCTGTGAAGTATCTTCTGAAGAAAACGTGAAAGTAATATTACTTGACTAGTAAACGAAACGTATTAAATTCGAGGTACCGCATAGACGCAGATGCAGATGTAGGTGAGTGCATTTTATCGGAGATGAGTGAAATAGAAAGCCAGTTATTGGTGCTCGTGTAGTGGGTGCTTCCGCAGCTAAGATAGGCGAAGTGCATAAGTGTTTCACGAGACGTCGTGTCGAAGATTTATACCGCATGCAGAAAAAGCGTAAGCGTCATCGGCTAAGGCACAAAGCAGATGAAAGTGTGCATTGAGTGATCGTATCAGACGGTCATTGAAGGGACTGTGACGAAAAATAAGAGATGACAACTGAAAAACTTACTGTAAAACTTAATGCCGTACTCGTGAACCCTGTCAGCACCAAATCAACACGAAGGGAGCTCCATAAGGAAGGAGATGTAGGCCATAAAACCTAGACCTTGGAGCAATGGAAGAATGTCATATGGTCGGATGAGTCTTGTGTCAGACTGTTTTCACCTTCTGGCTGAATATACGTCCCAAGAGTGAAAGATAGTGGGTTTCGGTTACTCTGGAAGGTCGCTTTACTGCCAATGATTATGTGACGGTTTTGACTGATCAGTATCATCCTATTATACAATGTATATTCCCCAGTAGTGATGCTGTGTTCCAAGGTGCCAGGGCCCCTGTTTACACAGCTCGCGTTGTCCACGACAGGTTTTATCTGTGCGAGGGTGAACTGTCGCATCTACCCTGTTCAGCACAGCCACCAGATCTCGGTATTATTGAGTCTTTGTGGTCTACTTTGGAGAGAAGGGTGGGTGATTGGTATCTACCTCCATCGTCATTACTTGAATGTGCCACTATTTTGCAGGAATGCTGTTTTGAATGCTAACGGTTTTTGCAACACTGTATTAAGCATAGTGATGTGTTATTTATTTGATGATTACATATTTTTCTTCACAGTCTGTAAGTAACATGGGAGCGTCTTACATAATGACTACTACTCTGAAAACAGAGAAGCAGGATGCTCCATACAACACTCACCAGGAATGCGAACGCTTTTCCTTAGTCTGTTGGTGCTATAATTGCCGAGGATAGAATTCAGCCAGTTGCCTCTACTTCCATTGAATTTTTAACAAAGGCAGAAGATTGTGGTTTAGATAACACGCTTCCCCTTCCTGCATAAACATTCAATGTGTCCTGGTGTGAAACGCTGTGACAAAACAGCTTTTACGTCGTTACTAACTGTGTAATGTTTCATTTCATAATTCTGTAAGTCATGACTCGGCCATTAATTTTAACTACAATGTTAATAGTAATTTCCCCAGGTCCTCATTTTACTTGTTTGCTACTAATGCGCTGTATGAGGAATAGATTGTGGGCCGTCTTGTTGAGCGATACTACAATTATGCTTGCTCAAATAAATTCACAAGGTATTCAGTTCTCACTAAAAGTGATAACGACAGCCTAAACAACACCACTACTCACATTCTATAAACAACAAATACTTGGCGCCGAAAATGTCCGGCCTCCTCAATAACGTCACGGCAGGCGGCCATGACTGACCTAGATCTGCGCGGTAACTCGAAACCACGACCTTGGTGTGCCCACTGACAACGTTAGACACAACAGTGGCCCAATGCCATCTTTTCGGACGAGTGCCGGTTTCGGGTACGGTACCACGATGGACGTATCTATGGGGAAGAGGCTCGTAAGAGAAAAAAGTTGCCAGATGGAATGAGTCATCTCCCCTTGGACCCAGCGCCCGGCATGCTGGTATGTGGTGCCATTGGGTACATAAAGCGGTCACTTCTGCTCGGTAATTTAGATAGCAGAGATTACATTTTTGACTAGCTAAGGCCTTCGAAGTCTCCATGACGTTACCTTTCAACTCGTTAACGTAAGACCGTGCTGCTCTGAGCTACCTTGATACACGGGCTGTTCAACTACCGATCTGGCCAGTACATTGCCCAGTTTTCTAATCCACTGTGCACACCTGGTGACGAGTTGTCGAGATATTGATACAGCATCACTTTCCAGCTGCTACGAATGATGAAATCTGGCATAAAAGTCAAGGAACGTGGAATCACGTATATATATTTGTCATAAAAGCTCAGTTCGATTCGATGCCCACGCATGTTAAGCCATTTTTGTTGCCAGAGCTCCCAGCTCTATACCTACATCTACATTTACCGTGCATCTACACTCCGCAAGCCACCTTTTAGTGTGTAGCAGAAGGTACCTCTGGTACGACTAACTGATTGCCCTTCCCTGTTCCATTCGTGAATGGGCACTTCGGAAGACTAGTTGTCAGTAAGCCCCTGTCTTAACTCTAATTCTTTGAATTTTTCATCGTGGTTAATTTCACGAAATGTATATGGGAGGAAGTGCTCTCCGGAAATTTCAATAGTAAACCTCTCCGAGTTGCACAACGCCTTGCCTATAACGTCTGTCACTGGAGTTTGTTTAGCGCCTCTAAAGTTCTCGCGCCGACTAAACGATCCGTTGACGAAACGTACTGCTCTCCGTTGAATATTCTCTCCTCTTCAATCAGTCCTACCTGGTAAGGATCCCAGGCTGACGAACAATGCTCAAGAATCGGCGCAACAACGGCATTGTAAGCCACTCATTTCGTGGATAAGTTACATTTCCTTAAGATTCTTCCTAACTACTTTTCCTACCATACGTTTTATATGGTCATTCGACTTAAGGTTGCTCTGGACAGTTACTCCTAGATATTTTACGGGAGATACTCTTTCCAGCAATAGTTTAGTTACATAGTAGTGGATTTCTATGTATGGGCAGTATGTTACATTTTCTTAGGTTCAGAATCAAGGAATGCGGCATCAACGCGAGCGCCGCTGTCTTCAACGCTATGGATCTTTACACCCCAAACACACTCAAACTTAATCTTGTATGCAGCAGATTTCTGTTTTACATCTCACATATCTGTGTTGTTTGATTGTGAGAAGATAGTTTTATGCCTTGTGAAAGAAGGAGCAACGTCTACTAGCACAGTATACTCACTACAAGTAAAATTTTATTTGCTGTCCTTACTGGTATTGTAGTTTTAGTGTACGTGCTTATATTTTCATTTGCCCTTCAGCAAAGAATAACGTAGCTTAAAAGTGTCTTTTGACCTACGACTTAATGCTGCATATGATTAGTATTGTTTACAAATAGTAGGAGATTTGCCGCGCGGGATTAGCCGAGAGGTCTTGGCGCTGTAGTCATGGACTGTGCGGCTGGTCCCGGCGGAGGTTCGAGTCCTCCCTCGGGCATGGGTGTGTGTGTTTGTCCTTAGGATAACTTAGGTTAAGTAGTGTGTAAGCTTAGGGACTGATGACCTTAGCAGTTAAGTCCCATAAGATTTCACACACATTTGAACATTTTTTTTTGTAGGAGATTTGGTAGCAGAGCACTGTAAAGAGCCAGACGTCTGTGTGTAGTACTAACGTCTTTTATTAAAATTAATCACCAGTAATTTTGGAATAGTGAGCCTGAGGATTTAGACTTCACAGTCGAACAAAAAGATAAATATTTACATCTATTTTGTTGATGGATATTTTTATAACTGCGGTGTTTACCAGATGTATGTATCATCTGGCACCTAAAAAAAGCTTTGAGCTTGTGGAGAACATCAGACGTTCCGAACCATGGAACTCCTCTCCGTTGACGCATTCAGACAGAAGACACGTTTATGGTGTTGAAGCGTTCTTTCTGCTTACACACACTTCGAAAGGGTAGTGTGTTGCCCGAAGGAGCACATTCTGATGGATTGTCCACAGTAGTATCCTCTGAGGATATTTCAAGGATATATTTTCAGGGCGTACGATATTGTTCCATATAAATCATTGATTGAGAATAAATATTCAATTGACATATCACAACACGTTATACTTATGTGTAGCTCGATGATTCACGTTTCGCACTCAGTAATGCGATGTCTGGAGTGGACGTGACAAAAAAATCAACTATAATTTTTGTTGTTCAAATAACTTACAGGTTTGCTCCCGGGTGACATCATCGACCACCGCCGATATTTTGACAGAAGCACACCCAATCATTCTCAAGCCACAACTGCAAGGAGGAAGCAATGTGCAAGGGAATTTAATACCTCGGTTCACAGAGGAGAAACAAGGAAGATACCACACACAGAACAAGTAACCGCAGAGTCAACACACAAACAAAAATAACCATCAGAAATATCGATAGCGACTATTAATCAACAGGTGAGGTAGCACTAATTCTGTCCCTCTGTTTCCTGATGAGAGACAGAGCCGGACTCCAAGCAGCATTTAAACAAAATCCACCATCTCTGTTTATAAGCTTGCTTGATAGTTTGATTTCAACAGCTTCTTTAATAACACTACCCCAATAGTTGGACGTGCAAGCTAGAATCTCAGTGTTGTTGTATTCCATAGGATGACCGGTGTCAAGGCAATATTCTGCAATAGCGGATTTGCTCGGCTGTTGTAAGCGTGTGTGACGCTTATGTTCAATACACCGGTCTTCCACAGTCCTGATTGTCTGACCAATATATGACGTGTCACAACTGCAAGGAATACGATAGACACCAGCCCTACGCAAACCAAGATCATCTTTTACGGACGCCAACATGACCTCAATCTTAGACGGTAGTCTGATTCGGCGTATCGCAGAATCGGTGCTGACCCTACTAAGAGTGTCGAGAGAAAGACTAATAACCTCCTGAAGAAAAGTTCTTTGTCACAGGAGACTATCAAGAGTCTTAATTCTTACTGTGCTGTACCACCTAGAATATATGGCCTCCCTAAGGTCCATAAAGAGGCTGTCCCGTTGAGGCCTATTGTTTCTAATATTGGTGCTCCGACATATCGTGTAGCTAAACATTTTGCTAGTTTGTTGAGCCCACTAGTAGGTGGGTGTGAACATCACATTAAGAACTCTGCAGATTTCTTACGTCGATTGCAGGGATTGCGTTTGAATTACTCTGATATTTTAGTCAGTTTTGATGTGGTTTCTCTTTTCACTCGCGTTCCTCTCTCTGATTCGTTGTAGCTAATTGAGGCTATGTTTGGTGTCGAGATAAAAAATTTGTTTCGACATGTGCTGACTTCCACTTACTTTTTATTCAATAGTTATTTGAACATTCAATTCGCCGGGAAAAGTTGAGGTCTCATATAATTTTTGTTATTAAAGATTTACTTATCCTGACAAGATTTAGGCCATCAGTCTCTTCTCCTACACTTAATCAGGCTTCCTACATAGTCGTATTTTACATCGTATTCACGTAACGATACGTCTTAAGGAGACATAGATTTAATGTAGGATACAACACTTGGAAATAACTATAACAAAACGCACCAAGCAGTACTAGCTATAGTATAAAAAAGCAGATTCTGTATTAGTTCATGGAAAGTAGGGGCTACAGTCTGGTTGACTGACTGATCTCGCCTTGTAACATTAACTAAAACGGCCTTGCTGCGCTGGTACTGCGAACGGCTGAAAGCAAGGGGAAACTACAGCCGTAATTTTTCCCCAGGGGAAGCAGCTTTACTATGCGCTTTAATGACTATGGCATCCTCTCGGGTAAAATATTCCGGAGGTAAAATAGTCCCCCATTCTGATCTCCGGGCGGGGACTACTCAGGAGGACATCGTTATCAGGAGACATAGAATTGGTGTTCTACGTATCGGAGCGTGGAATGTCAGATCCCTTAATCGGGCAGGTAGGTTAGAAAATTTAAAAAGGGAAATGGATAGGTTAAAGCTAGATATAGTGTGAATTAGTGAAGTTCGGTGGCATGAGGAACAAGGCTTCTGCTCAGGTGAATACAGGGTTACAAATACAAAATCAAACAGGGGTAATGCAGGAATAGGTTTAATAATGAATAAAAAAACAGGAGCACGGATAAGCTACTACGAACAGCATAGTGAACGCATTACTGTAGCCAAGACAGACACGAAGCTCACGCCTACCACTGTAGTAAAAGTTTATATGACGACTACCTCCGCAGATGATGAAGAGATTGAAGAAATGTATGATGCGATTAAAAAAATTATTTAGAAAGTTAACGGAGATGAAAGTTTAATAGTCGTGGGGGACTGGAATTCGATAGTAGGGAAAGGAAGAGAAGGAAAAGTAGTAGGTGAAAGTGGGCTGGGGGTAAGGAATGAAAGACGAAGCCACCTGGCAGAAATTTGCGCAGAGCACAACTTAATCATAGTTAACGTTTGGTTTAAGAATCATGAAGGAAGGATGTATATATGGAAGAGGTCTGGAGACACTAGAAGATTTCAGATAGAATATATAATGATTTAGGAACTAGGTTTTAAACTGTAAGACATTTCCAGTGGCAGATGTGGACTCTGACCACAATTTATTGGTTATGATATGTAGATTAAAACTGAAGAAGCTGCAAAAAGGTAGGAATTTAAAGAAATGGGACCTGGATATCGTCAAAGAACCAGAGGTTGTAGAGAGTTTTTTGTAACAGAAGAGATATTGAATTTAACAGATGAAAGGAGAAAATATAAAAATGCAGTAAATGAAGCAGGCGAAAAGGAATACAAACATCTTAAAAATGAGATCGACAGGAAGTGCAAAATGACTAAGCAAGGATGGCTAGAGGACAAATGTAAGGAGGTAGAGGCATATGTCAGTAGGAAAATTAAAGAGTCCGTTGGAGAAAAGAGAACCACCAGTACGAATATCAGGAGCTCAGATGGAAAAACAGTGCTAAGCAAAGACGGGAAATCAGAAAGATGGTTTGAATATATAGAGGGTCTATACAACGAGGGCAATATTGTGAAAATGGAAGAGGACGTAGATGAAGATGAAATGGGAGATATGATACTGCGAGAAGAATTTGACAGAGCGCTGAAAGACCTAAGTCAAAAAAAGTCCCCGGGAATAGACAATATTCCATTAGAGCTACTGATAACCTTGGGAGAAAAATGGTTGAAATGGCTCTGAGCACTGTGGGACTTAACATCGGAGGTCATCAGTCCCCTATAACTTAGAACTACTTAAACCTAACTAACCTAAGTACATCACACACATCCATGCCCGAGGCAGGATTCGAACCTGCGACCGTAGCAGCCGCGCGGTTCCCGACTGAAGCGCCTAGAACCGCACGGCCACATCGGCCGGCGTCTTGGGAGAGCCAGCCATGGCAAAACTCTGTAACAGTATATCTAGTAGAAAACGTCAGCTGCTCTCTAAGGCTGCTCGCAGATGATGCGATTGTCTATAACAAAGTAGCAACGCCAGAAGATAGTAACGATTTGCAGAATGATCTCCAGAGAGTTGATGAATGGTGCATGCTCTGGTAGTTGACCATGAACGTAAATAAATGTGACATATTGCTCATACATAGCAAAAGAAATCCACTACTGTATAGCTACACGCTGATGAAAAACAGCTGGAAACATTATCTGCCGTAAAATCTGGCGCTATCATACAAAACAAATAGTGAGAAAAGCAGATGCCAGACTCAGATTCATAAGAAGAATCATACGGAAATGTAACTCATCCACGAAGAAAGTGTCTTGCGCGACCCATTCTTAAGCACTGTTCATCTGTCTGGGATCCCCACCAGATAGCACTGATATAAGAGGTAGAGAAGATCCAAAGAAGAGCGGCGTGTTTCGTCACGGCATCGTTTAGTCGGCACGAGAGCGTTATGGACACGCTCAAGAAACTCCGTTGGCGAACGTTACAAGAGAGGCGTTGTGCATCACAGAGAGATTTACCACAGAAATTTCGAGAGAGCAATTTCAGGGAAGAGACGGACAACGTATTACTTCCACCTACATACGTCTCGCGTAAAAACCATGAAGAGAAATTTCGAGAAATTAGACCCAATACTGAGGCTTACCGGCAATCATTCTTCCCAAGCGCTATTCGAGTGAAACAGGGTTGGAAGGTTTCAGTTAGTGATACAAAAAGTACCTTCCACCACACCATGAGGCGGCTTGCGGAGTACGGTATAGATGTAGATGAAGTGGGCATAGCGTATGGCAGTTTACAGCAGCACAGGTAAACGAGAACCAACTTGTTTGAATACATTTTTATACGTGTGGTTTTTCAGATAATATTTACTACAATTACTAATTATTACTCGTATTCTGTGCAGATCGTCTTAACAAAGAGGTAGCCGCGCGGAGTGGCCGCGAGGTTAGAGGCGCCATGTCACTGACTGCGCGGCCCCTCCCGCCGGAGGTTCGACTCCTCCATTGGGCACTGGTGTGTGTTGTTCTTAGCATAAGTTAGTTTAAGTAGTGTGTAAGTCTAGGGACCGATGACCTAAGCGGTTCGGTCCCTTAGACATTCACACACATCTGAACATTTGATGAAGAGGTTACTGCTTTCTTATGGTACCTACGATGACCTGCTCAGCTTCTTTAATTCGCTGCAACCCTGAAGATTCTGCCGCTGCATTAAAATGTCGTCTGCCTCGACGAGCTGGAATCGAACGATCATAATTTCGTTAATAATCTTCTTTTTCTACTGCCCTTGTGGTTTAAGGACTGCCAATTCCTTTTTGAAATAAATTGAGTGCGTAAGAGATGTATCTCCAGTACAGTGACCTGAAAATATTTTAGTTTTTATGCAAGATTTTGACCCTGGAATAATTATTAATGCTAACTGACATTGGTTTAACTATAATATTCAGTAGTAGGAATTGCTTTCGTTCCGCAGTGGGGAAGAAAGGGGGATCGAACGAATATTTTAATGAAATCAAGATTACGATTACACCCTCTAACTCCCTGGTACGATGTACGTGATTGTGTCCTATTTTACAGGTTAACTCGTATATATAAAAGGAACATGGAATACAACTGTTACACCGAACATCGTTTGGAACAGCATGAAGTCCGGAAAAATCGCCAACATTGGCTTATATTATTGGCTATAATGTCCGCCCCAGTAGCTGAGTGGTCAGCGTGACGGGTTGGCGTCCTCTGGGCCCGGGTTCGATTCCCGGCTGGGTCGGAGATTTTCTCCGCTCAGGGACTGGGTGTTGTGTTGTGTTCATCATCATTTCATCCCCATCCGGCGTGCAGGTCGCCCAATGTGGCGCCGAATGTACTAAGACCTGCGATATGGCGGCCGGACCTGCCCCGCGAGGGGCCTCCCGGCCAATGACGCCAAACGCTCATTTCCATTTCCATTGGCTATAATATGCGCGCAAAGAATTCAAAATATTTCTGCTGACGGCAGCTCTTTATTGAGTAATAATTTCGTTGAAAGTAGAAAGTACGTGATAACTTGTTATCAGATCAAATACTGTCCCACGTAAAAGTGTAAGAGCACATAGAAAAAGCTTTGAACTCGAATGAGTTTTATGAAAGACTAGCGGATGTGAATAATTCTGAAGCACTTTGGGATAATTCCTTATTACTAATCATTAGCTCAATAAAAGTGACAGGCACGAAGTTACATTTGTCGTATGATGGACCATGTGGGTACAGTTCCACGAAACCCAAGAAAGAGATCGAAAAGAAAGTCCATACGCTCTAGATTGCTGACAACAATATCAAATTAGTGGGAAAGTAATGAGTGCTGTACTTTAATCTCACGGATGGACAACACCGATATTGTTCCGTGAACATGTAGGAAAAATATCTCTCTCTCTCTCTCTCTCTCTCTCTGAACAATGGATATTAAGTCTGGACACAACTGAAGGATCATCTATGACCCTGAAAGTGTTGCCGATCTCACCACAAGTCTTACAGGTTACTCGGTGGGAACGACTATCGGAACGTAACGTCAACTCAATGCACCCAGCGTCCTCTGGTCACTCTCGAAAAGTGTGAAGTTCCAACTCGACCAGAAATAGCAAACAGAACAGAACAGAGTGCCTTTGTCTCACGTTCACCGACGCATGCTTCAACCGAACTATGCCAAGCTAAAGGAAGTAGTACGCTTAGCAGTCGAGATTGCGGGAGTATTGGCTCTACTTTTTCGATTCACAACTCGCGTAAAAGTAAATGATTTGGAAGGCAACTTTTAATGAACTGCTTTCAAAGTATAAAGCCTTTTCGTGTTACGGTACCCATCTCTTCTTTAGCCTTGCGTGATTTTGAAATTTCTGACTCTGTAAGGAAATAAGACAGCTTACGGCCTCCATTACAAATATTCCTTAATCTCCGTTTTCAGCTGTTGTTACTCAGGCGGGAAAGATTGCGGTTTAAGGCACAAGAGTTTATGAGATCACAGAACCTGTAGATCAGTCAGGATATCTACGTACCGAACTCAAGCTAGATAAACACTGTTGCCAAGCAGTAATTGCATCGGTGTGGAGGACTATTAAACTGGTGCCAGCGGATATTAACCGCACCCAGAGACAGGTGCTGTGTGTATCCTTCGTTAATAAATTCCGAATACCGTTAGGGCAGTCTTGTTTGCTGCCTAGCTAGAGCACGTACTGTTTCTCCTAGGTGGACTTGGGTTTAAAAAAAATGTAAACTAAATATCACGATAAATTTTATAAATAATCGACAAGTACGCCAAAGAAGAAGAGAGAGAACTACAATGGACATTTTATTCCATGTACTCTTGCGCTTATATGCGTGAACTGTCTTTCCTTTGTCTTTCACTTATATTATCTGCTTGGATTCGGACCTGAGAGGATGTTCTTGTGAAAAGCTCATCTTGCTGTACCAGCTGATAATGTAAGTTGTACTTAAAACCCGAAAAATATAATGGTTATTTTGTCAGAAGATATTGTTTATGTGGTCAATCAGTTGGTAGTCCGATACCTGGATTGTCTTAAGCAGATATAGGCCTTAACAAAGAATTTTCATTGTTAGGCGCCATCTTAGAAAAATCCTTAACATTTTTCTTTTAGCTCATCTACGAGACGTGCCGTCGGTTAGGACAGTGAACCTTATTTCAGATCGCACGAGACCGGGTTGCAGCTACTAATAATTTAACAATTTTACTTACAGATTTTCTTTATATAACGAGATAACATCCCAGGCAGAAAAGGTCTGGTCGCAGGATTCCAGTTCTATTATAGGATTTCATTTGTAGATGCTACTCTTGTTCTCTTATATCGGGGAATCGAGACGAAACCACGATGTTAAGTTACGTATTGCAATAGTGTACATCAAACAGACTTGGCAAATATTCTCTGGTGCAACAAGCATACGACTTCTCACGAGCCTGGAATAATATCTGTAGTGTTGGGTAAATAAGAAAAGGACAATTTATTATCGACGATTACGTAACTACCCTGAGAACTGAGCTAGTTTACTGAGTGCTTGTACACGTCGGGCTAAATTAAACAGCATATTACACTGTTAATAACATTCCTACATTAGTTATATCTCTTTTATGCTGAGCCATTTCATTAATGTGAGTTTCTTTTTTATATACACTCCTGGAAATTGAAATAAGAACACCGTGAATTCATTGTCCCAGGAAGGGGAAACTTTATTGACACATTCCTGGGGTCAGATACATCACATGATCACACTGACAGAACCACAGGCACATAGACACAGGCAACAGAGCATGCACAATGTCGGCACTAGTACAGCGTATATCCTCCTTTCGCAGCAATGCAGGCTGCTATTCTCCCATGGAGACGATCGTAGAGATGCTGGATGTAGTCCTGTGGAACGGCTTGCCATGCCATTTCCACCTGGCGCCTCAGTTGGACCAGCGTTCGTGCTGGACGTGCAGACCGCGTGAGACGACGCTTCATCCAGTCCCAAACATGCTCAATGGGGGACAGATCCGGAGATCTTGCTGGCCAGGGTAGTTGACTTACACCTTCTAGAGCACGTTGGGTGGCACGGGATACATGCGGACGTGCATTGTCCTGTTGGAACAGCAAGTTCCCTTGCCGGTCTAGGAATGGTAGAACGATGGGTCCGATGACTGTTTGGATGTACCGTGCACTATTCAGTGTCCCCTCGACGATCACCAGTGGTGTACGGCCAGTGTAGGAGATCGCTCCCCACACCATGATGCCGGGTGTTGGTCCTGTGTGCCTCGGTCGTATGCAATCCTGATTGTGGCGCTCACCTGCACGGCGCCAAACACGCAGACGACCATCATTGGCACCAAGGCAGAAGCGACTCTCATCGCTGAAGACGACACGTCTCCATTCGTCCCTCCATTCACGCCTGTCGCGACACCACTGGAGGCGGGCTGCACGATGTTGGGGTGTGAGCGGAAGACGGCCTAACGGTGTGCGGGACCGTAGCCCAGCTTCATGGAGACGGTTGCGAATGGTCCTCGCCGATACCCCAGGAGCAACAGTGTCCCTAATTTGCTGGGAAGTGGCGGTGCGGTCCCCTACGGCACTGGGTAGGATCCTACGGTCCTGGCGTGCATCCGTGCGTCGCTGCGGTCCGGTCCCAGGTCGATGACCACGTGCACCTTCCGCCGACCACTGGCGACAACATCGATGTACTGTGGAGACCTCACGCCCCACGTGTTGAGCAATTCGGCGGTACGTCCACCCGGCCTCCCGCATGCCCACTATACGCCCTCGCTCAAAGTCCGTCTACTGCACATACGGTTCACGTTCACGCTGTCGCGGCATGCTACCAGTGTTAAAGACTGCGATGGAGCTCCGTATGCCACGGCAAACTGGTTGACACTGACGGCGGCGGTGCAAAATGCTGCGCAGCTAGCACCGTTCGACGGCCAACACCGCGGTTCCTGGTGTGTACGCTGTGCCGTGCGTGTGATCATTGCTTGTACAGCCCTCTCGCAGTGTCCGGAGCAAGTATGGTGGGTCTGACACACCGGTGTCAATGTGTTCTTTTTTCCATTTCCAGGAGTGTAAGTCACGGCTCATATTCATTTTGTTACATTACACTTATAGCAAAGAAAAAGAGTCACAAATAATTTTTATTTTATTACATTACAAGCACTTATCCACCAGTACAGGCAGCACATATTGTGTATTGTGTTTTTAAACCGGAACCTAGTAACGAGGGAGTGGCTTCGTTCCGCCTTAGCCCTCAGTGGTTCGGCAGCACATATAGAGCGTCAACAAACATTTCAAATTCTTTCCGGTGTTCTTCGTGAATTTTTTTTAGAAACTCTATACAAGTGGTTTGTGTTTCACATCTGTGAACTATTTGATAGTCTACTGTCGTTGCCACTGTGTACTGAAAGACTTCTTTGCATGCAAGTCTGGTCCACCAACTGTGGAAGAGAAAGGCAGCAGTTCTGCCGGCAGGCACATGCGACAGATGTTGCCTCACCGCCGCTAATGGGCTTTCTAGGTAATGCATTCTAAAGTCAAGGCTGCATAACGATAGTCAGCAAATTATAAAATGGAAGTTACTCTAGTTGCACAAACTAACACGCAGAACATTCCCCGTCTCGAAAATTACACTGGTTCGAACCGTCAGGAAGTCAGTCAAGAAAGCCTGATACATTTTGCGAAATATGATTTTTTTGGAAGAGTTTGGAGGACAACCACTCGGTGCTACCACAAGAAAAGCGGTAATTAATAATGTACTGGAACTCATGCAAGAGTCGTGTTAGGTTCTATTGCACCTCTCTAAAAGACTTAAGATGACGCGGAGGAGTCTCAGCAACATAAATTACGAGAATCTGCGGGGTGAAGAGCTTTTGGTAGGAGGGAACCTTTTCAGTCCCGACCACTACCATGGACTCGATTTTAATTAGCGGATGGCATTCGATCAGGAAACAGGCAAATGTGGCTGCATATGGAGAATGCGTGTAACGGGAAACATCAAAAACAGCTTCAAGTATATAGCAGTACAGGCGCCGATACATGGTTCGATCTAAGGAGAGGGGGACGAGGGGAAGGGTCGTATTTTGTTATATTCCTCCCAACCTCTAACATAAATTGCCCCTTCCCTCAATTTTTATGTGCCACAGATACCTACAATAGCATAAAAGTATATAAAATATTTTAATATCAAAATAATAAATTATTTAATTGCAATAAAATGGATAAATTTTTTAATATATTATAATGGGTGATCAAAAAGTTTCCACTCGAAGTCTAGAACAGCCATGTCAGTCGGACGAAATTGCTATGAGCATTGCGGCTATCATCCCACCGACGCATGAGGTGGAAGATACCTCTCTGGTAAAATATCTTGTCCTGCTGCGTGAAGAAGTCCGTAAAATACTGTTGCACATTCTCATCTGAGAGAAATCGTCGATCTTTCAAGACCATTTTTAAGGGACCGCAGGCAGGTGATAGAGTGTCTCTCATTTCTCTTGGCATAACTTCCGCGTTACGGTATTTGCGACGTGGAGGCGTGCGTCATCATGAAGCAGCAGCACTCCCTTGTCATAGTTATCTTGGACGTTCCGCCGTAGGGTACGACTATGCTGCCGCATCGCTCGCTGCTCCCCCATTTAACGTACAACATCGCAGCTCTCCACGCTACTCGCTACTCGATACGGTCGTCGATGGCGGCGATATGAAGGTAGTCTGTGTTTCGGTCCCGGCGGAGGTTCGAGTCCTTCCTCGGGCATGGGTGTGTGTGTGTTTGTCCTTAGGATAATTTAGGTTAAGTAGTGTGTAAGCTTAGGTTCAAATGGCTCTGAGGACTACGCGACTTAACTTCTGAGGTCATCAGTCGCCTAGAACTTAGAACTAATTAAACCTAACTAACCTAAGGACATCACACACATCCATGCCCGAGGCAGGATCCGAACCTGAGACCGTAGCGGTTGCTCGGTTCCAGATTGTAGCGCCTAGAACCACACGGCCACTCCGGCCGGCTTGTAAGCTTAGGGACTGATGACCTTAGCAGTTAAGTCCCATAAGATTTCACACACATTTGAAGATTTTTGAGTCTGTGGTTCACGCTGCGGCCGACCATCGCTGTACTTCCTGAGACCTAAGCAGTCATTGCCTGCCTCGGGGTCACTCCAGCAGTGTCACACTTGACACTCTACTCCGTATGTGAGCAGCCACACGGTAATTACTCCCGGGGGCAGCGAGCAGCGAGGCTATCAGTGAGGTGCGATGTGCCAGCAGCGAGGATGCAGCATGAACGCGTCCTTAATTGCACGCTTTAATTTCTCCAGGTTTCAGACATTGGTCATAAATCCTCCCTCCCTTTAGTGAACAATTAGATGTTATTTGTTTTATATTAATAGCGACAAGAGAAGATAGGGTTATCTTAATAATGGGAGCGGTATTAAAATCAGCACAATCGGTGATTGTTCGCCGCTACTAACAGAATGATTAGTGACCATGGGAAGAAATATGAGTATTTCAAAACCAATATTTTTTAAAAAATTTATACACGTCTGGAGCAGCAACCGTAGAATGAAATCTTCTTGTAGAAACAATAAACAGCCAATCAGTTGCAAAATGGATGGTTTATTAAATCCTCTTTACCATCGTTTAAACATTTCAAAATATGTGAATGTAGGCTTTCCTGGTGTATACTGCCAGAAGATGATAAGAATGACATTCATCGAAACGTCGCGGATTTTCGACGCAGCTACCCGGATGGGAGCCCGAGAAGATTTCATCACCACATTTAAGAATGCCTTCTTCAGTAGGAAATGTTGAGTACCGGATTATATGTTCTGGCAGAGGTACATTAAAATAAAGTCGGAAGGCTGTTTATAGGTGAGGAAATACCAAATGACAACAACAATGATGAGCATTTTTTAATTATTATGAAGGTGAAATTTTATATTTGACTGACGCCTTCTGGCTATATTTTAACGTATCTCTGCCACAACATGTAATCCTGTTGTCAATATTTCCCTCTCATGAAGACGTTTTGCCGGCCGGTGTGGCCGAGCGGTTCTAGGCGGTACAGTCTGGAACCGTGCGACCGCTACGGTCGCAAGTTCGAATCCTGCCTCGGGCATGGATGTGTGTGATATCAAGGGTCCGAAATATTCATGATCTGAAACCCAAAACAACAAGCCACAGTATAAGCAACACATAGTACATTAACAATTACGTCAGGTTGGCAACAATTTAACAAGAATTTGAGTATGAGAATTTTTAAAGTGCATTAAATGAATTCGCAATTGCGAATGAGGACAACTATTGGCTGCAGAATGGAAAGACGACAGTGAAAATTTGTGTCGGACCGGGACTGGAACCCAGATTGCCCGACTATCGTGAGCTTTCGCCCTACCTTTCTTTTTTTTGTATTTTGTTCGTTGTATTTGGCCGTAGCGGACATCACATGACTTTCGTTGAAGTTCGTTGTTGATCCTTTCACTCAGTTTTTTTTATTACAGAGACCATTCAGCTCTCTGACCAAACACGCTGAGTTACCGTGCCGGAAAACCATTTGGCTATCCCGTCAACCATGCGTCTACGACCTGTACTCATAATCAGAATAACACAGGCACTGCAATATCGTATTTGTCTGCCGATACTGGGCAAGCGACTTTCAAGTACAACGGCTGACCCGTACGGTAATATACATAGTGGATTTACGACTACAGGTCGTAGACCGATGGTTGACGGCTTAAGTCGTGCACGTATAGCCAAAGGATAAGCCGACCCCTCGCCATAAGTGAGAAATCCGGGTTCGAGTCCCGGCCCGGCACAAATGTTCATTGTCGTCTTTCCATTCTGCAGCCGATGCAGATCGCTGTCCTTTTTCGCAAGTGCGAATTCATTCACAACGGCTGAAGTCGCCGTAATGCCTGTCCCTTTGAACATGCATGCATGCGTGTCCAAAGAAACGTTGCATCGTAATCAGAATAACACAGGCACTGCAATATCGTATTTTTTAAAGTAATTATCTGACCAGCACAGGCCTCGAGCTAACAACATTCGTGGTCGAGTTCGCATTCGCCAAGGTGTTTATAAGAAACTGCTCTTGATTATACGCATAAAGCGTCTTTCGAACGGCCGTACAAGCCGGGACTTCAGAAACAAGAGAATGCTCAAAGAATTTATACAGGCGCCAAGACTAATACCGAGCGGTAACACGGCGCATAAAACAACAATCTTACGAAGGCAAACCAAGAACTATACATCGCTACACACACACAGAAAATATTTCAAGGCACATTAACAACATTCTAATAATGGAATTTTACCACGTTTCAAAACAAGAAGTAACAAGCGTCCACACGCTTAACACGGCGTCGTCAAGACGGCGAAAAACATGTACTAGATTAAGGGAAGCACTCCGGCGGCGAACCAACATCTAGGCAGAATGACACAGTAATGTATATGCAGCAAGTCATGTTCGGAAACAGAGTAATCACAAGAGTAACACGAAGTTAACTCACTCGGTAGCTTTCACTCAGCGCCCAATGCTTCACCTTCTTTACTAGCACGTGTTGAAGCCACAACAAGACTTCGACCTTAGCAACATCATAACACATACACCGAAGAAACAAACAAAAACAATATCAACTTACACACTGGTAAATCAAAACCTACAACATAAATTTGGCAAAACCAAATACTTAGTAGAAAAACCCCCCTGTCTCGAGCAGCCAGCTAATTCCCAACAGGATGACCAATATAATTTCAGACAGAAAATACCTAGTCTACTGTGGCCGCCATTTCTCAACACAGTTCCTCAAAATTCCTTAGCCAGTAACGTGCGTCGGTCGCGCCGTTTAAACAGAAGATGTAAATGTCACGCAGTCATGAGCTTTCTGTCAATCGTACCGTAAAACAACAGCGACACGCATGTATAAAGCCAGTTAATTATCCAGAAAAAAAGTTACAGAGCTGCTCGCTGTTCAACTTCGAACACTCAGCAGAATTAAGGAGTTACAACTGCAATGACTAGCCAAACAATTTACTTAAGATATACGACCGTAAACAACTTTAAATAAGACGCTGACACAAGGTACAGTAGAATTGCGTGCAAAACCAATAAAGTATGTGTAAACATGTTCACAGTCCCCCTTGTTTAACTTCGACAACTTAGAGGTAGGAAGTAGTTATCCAAAACGGACTTACGACTTGCCACACAATTTATTAAAGGCGCATGACAGCCAACAAAAATAAACAAGGTACAGCAGAATTACCAATTAAACAGAAAAATGGCACTGACAGGCTAGTTCTAAAAGTATGTACAGCCCACCCAAAGTTAGCAAAAATTCAAGAAATGAAATTCGGAAATTTGTGGTAAGATCTTATGGGAACAAACTGCTGAGGTCATCGGCCGCTAAGCTTACACACACTACTTAATTTAGCTTAAACTATCTTACACTAGGACAACACACACACAACCATGCCTGAAGGAGGACTCGAACCTCCAACGGAGGGAGCCGTGGGACCGTGACAAGGCGCTTCAGACCGCGCGGCTACTCATGACTAAAATATTTAGTACTTCCTAACCACAGGCTAAAAAATACAGTAGAAAAGTTCTCACTGGAAAAGAAGGGGTTAATCCTCTAGCGCAGTAAGAAAACCAACTCTTCCTGCTAACTCTGGTACATGTGGCTGCTTTGATGGCAACAGCTCCTGTTTTAAACGGTTGAGCCAGTGGCAAAATTCAACTCCCATAGTGCTCAGAGCCATTTGAACCATTTGAAAATTCAACCTTCTGGAGCAGAGTGACAGAAAATGGTTCAAATGGCTCTGAGCACTTTGGGACTTAACGTCTATGGTTATCAGTCCCCTAGAACTTAGAACTACTTAAACCTAACGACAGCACACAACACCCAGCCATCACGAGGCAGAGAAAATCCCTGACCCCGCCGGGAATCGAACCCGGGAACCCGGGCGTGGGAAGCGAGAACGCTACCGCACGACCACAAGATGCGGGCAGCAGAGTGACACTTTGCCCCCCCCCCCCCCCCCTCCTCCCAACGATGGGTTCCTGATTGACATTAACACTTTGCTCATATGGGAACAAGAACTTCTCTACCAGAGCACATGCACATCTTAATACACTTTCCCAAGGGCTTTCCTGCCCGCAGCAAGCGCCGCGGTTCTTCCAAACATTAGCTCACGAAGTAGTTATCCAAACCGAAGCGGTGTCGATAATGTGTCGGGCATCAGTGACACTGGCGTGCACGAAACAATGGGCATTCAGAGAATAGTGCGTGCAAAATGCCATGGTCGCAGTCCGCTGGGGAAGCATGAGGAGAGCGGCAGGTGGGGGGTGGGGGGGGGGGGGGGGGTCGCTCAGAGCGCTGTAGGGGAAATGCTGAGCGCTAGAGGGAAAGTGCCGTTCTAAACTGAAGGCTACGCTCACATTTTCTGTAAATCTTAAGTGGGGCCCCTCCACACTCACACTTTCCTGGGGACCTGTTGGTTGGTTGGTTGTTTGGGGATGGAGACCAGACAGTGTGGTCATCGGTCTCATCGGATTAGGGAAGGAAGTCAGCTGTGCCCTTTCAGAGGAACCATCCTGGCATTTGCCTGGAGTGATTTTAGGGAAATCACGGAAAACCTAAATCAGGATGGCCGGACGCGGGATTGAACCGTCGTCCTCCCGAATGCGAGTCCAGTGTCTAACCACTGCGCCACCTCGCTCGGTGGGGACCTGTGCTTTGGTTAGTATCTAAAAAGAATTCCACCGATAATGTAGCGATTTATTTTCGCCTGGCTTGTTAACCCTTTGTAAGGTTTAGAGAAACGTCATGAGTGGCGAATTTTGAGTAAAACCTACACATTTCTCTGGTTGCCAATGTCAAGATTTATTTCTTTTGCCAAAACACAGCGGAGTTTACACAGTCTCACTTCATTAACATGTGCAGACGCAATTGCGAGAGAATTCTGAAAGAGTGGTCTATAAAGTGAGGGACTGAGTAAAGTAAAGCTAGTGGCTTATGAAAAAGCACATCCTCAGTACAAAAAAAAAAAAAAAGTATAATGTTTTTGCATACGTTGTTCCAAAACCCATAGCATATCTCGTTTCACCAGCTTCACCAGCTATTAATGGCCCTTAAAAATACATTCTTTCACAAAAAAGAGTCTGTAGTTATTGGAATAACACCGTAGATAATGAAGTTTTACATAATAACGAAATGGCAAAATACTCCCCTCTTTGTGTGCTATCATTTGCCAAAATCTCATTTCGATATCTGAAACCGTTTATGAAATATGTGGAATGTTGTGGATATTTCACTCTGGCTTTATCCGTGGCGTGGAGCGATCGCAAATGAGTGTGCTACATCAGATCAGTTTTCGCGAGATTGGTGACAGATAGATACTTCTATCCAAGCCTAAAGTAAAACTCAGTATATTAGCTAAATTTCGCGCAGTGGTTAGACACTGGACTCACATTCGGGAGGACGACGGTTCAATCCCGCGTCCGGCCATCCTGATTTAGGTTTTCCGTGATTTCCCTAAATCGCTCCAGGCAAATGCCGGGATGGTTCCCTTCAAAGGGCACGGCCGACTTCCTTCCCCGTCCTTCCCTAATCCGATGAGACCGATGACCTCGCTGTCTGGTCTCCTTCCCCGAAAAACAACCAACAATATTAGCTAAATTTCATACGCAACAACATATTGTGTAATATGCACCAAATACAAAATCATAGCGATCTCTATTTTTCTTTGCACCCTTTTCCGAATTTCGCGCAATGTCTTACTTCCATGTCAGTATTACAGCAACTATGACCATTAATGAAATGATGGGCACGTCATAATGAAACCGACATACAAAGCTGTAAGTAACTAACGAACAGTTTCTGTAAAATCGTTCGGAAAGATCGCAGGACGTGCGCCTCAGTTCTCTCATCGTCGACCGGCCATAAGGTGGAAAATACTTATCCACCTCCCCTTCCAAACAAACGAATGAATTCGCCCAGCACTTTGAATGAAAACAGGTCACTGCGCATTCGCCACTATATCCTGACCGAGCTATACTTAAGTTGCAGTAGGATGTGTGGTGATAGTGTCACGGTCAAGCGTCCTTATCATAATTTGACTTTCTTTCGCTGTGTTGGTGTATTTATCGAATAGAGTTGGCACGACGACAAAGTTTGAGAAGTGTAGTAAATGTTTGTTAATTTTCACAATTTAGAACTGACAGTGTCATTGAGCAAGGAATGTGGCTCTGTATGTAAGCACTGTAATTAGTTTTACTAATGTATTAATATGAAATGATATTCATTGTACTATTTAACGTTATTTGCAGTTTCGGTCTTTTTATACACAAATTGCCAACAGTTCATGCACGCGTGGTCATAAGAGAGATAGAATTATAACGTTGTTATATGAATTCATAATGTAATATTGTTCGCCTTCCAGTAAGAAGGATTTCCTAAAAAAAGAGGCACCCTTCACATAGCAGCAGTTTTTCAGTCAAGAATATGATGCTTTCCTATTCTCTTATTTACAGGGAAAATATGGTTCTTTATATGTGTTGCCAATGTAATGTTACTTTTGCTTAAACCTAAAGAGAAAGTTTAACACTTTTGGCAGAAGATAAAAGTGTTAGCGGCGTCAGTGCAGGAATATACTCGGCAGTGTGCATTCTGGTGTACCTCAAATCTGCTGAAATTCTGGACAACCTTAAGAGAGTACTTGGGAAATAACTCGTCGTGAAATAATGATGCAATTTTTCTCTGAATAAGCTGGCCACTTCAGCCGTCTTTAAACAAATTATTACTCGTACTGAAAAGGATGTAAGACAGCGATGTCGTCTTTCACTCCTACTGTTCAGTCTACACATCAAAGAAACAATGAAAATTCAAGGTGAAAGAATAGAATGATAAGATGAGCTGATGATACTGCTCTCCTCAGAGAAAGTGAAGAACAATTACAGGATCCGCTGAATGGGATGAACAGGCTAATGAGTACAGAATATGGACTGAGAGTAAATAGAAAAAGATAAAAGTAATGAGAAGTAGAAGAAATGACAACAGTGAGAAACTTAACATCAGGATTGATGATCACAAAATTGATGAAGTTTGGGAACTCTATTGCCTAGGCAGAAAAATAACCCATGGCGGAGGGAGCAAGGACGACATCGAAAGAAAACTAGCACAGGCAGAAAGGGCATTCCTATACAAGAGAATCTACTAATATCAAATATCGACCTTAATTTGAGGAAGACATTTCTGAGAACGTACGTTTGGAGCAAAGCATTATATGTTAGTGAAACATGGACTGTGGGAAAATCGGAACAGAAGAGAATCGAAGCATTTGAGATGTGGTGCAACAGACGACTATTGAACATAGGATGAACTGATAAGGTAAGTAATGAGGAGGTTCTGAGCAGAATCAGAGAGGAAACGAAAATATGATAAACACTGACAAGAAGAAGAGACAGAATGATAGGACATCTGTTAAGACACCAGGGAATAACTACTATGTAACTAGAGAGAGCTGTAGTGGGTAAAAACTACAGAGGAAAACAGGGACTGCAATACATCCAGCAAATAACTGAGGAGGTAGGTTGCAAGCGTAACTCAGAGATGAAGAGGCTGGCACTGGAGAGGAGTTCAGGGTGTGCTGCATCAAACCAGCCAGAAGACTGAGGACTCAAAAACAAAATTAAATAGTAATCTAGACAGTAATGGCCACCAACAATGAATATCCCCAACTGAAATTAATTATGCAGAGAAAAGATATTAATTTTTACATAAATAAAATCACATATCTCTGCAACAAACATAACGTATGTTCGCAAGAGAGCTGCTGTGAAGCTTGGAAGGTAGAAGACGAGGTACTGGCGGAAGTAAAGCTGTGAGGACGTGTCGTGAGCGGTTCTTGAATAGCTCATTTGGTAGAGCACTTGCCCGCGAAAGTCAAAGGTCCTGCGTTCGAGTCTCTGTCCGGCACACAGTTTTACTCTGCCAGGAAGTTTCATATCAGCGCACACTCCGCTGCAGAGTGAAAATCTCATTCTGATAACGTATGTTTTCAAGACAACAGATACATAATTTCCAACAGTACAGACGTTTCACCCACAGAGCCAAATAAGAGCATCCAGATATTACAATCAGTGCAGTGATAAGACATAAAACAGAAAAACCACAAAGATAATCGCAATGTTTACATTACAAAAGAAATAATTGTTTTTAAGGTCAGTCATAGAGAAAAATACGTTCTTGTACTTTTAAACATATATGTTCCTAAAAGTACTACAGCTAAAATAGTAAAACGTGAGACAATGATGTACAATATAATGCTTGATACTCTGTGCGGTTTTGTTTGAAAATGCATGTCGACATATATTTTATAAGGATTTGAATTTTAATTATCATTGTTTCTATAATGTACGTTCGCTCGTAAATTAATCAAGCAATAAAACGAATTTTACTGTTTACATCTGCATAAGAGACTAATAAAATGTGTGGAACAGATTTTAGTTCAAGGTCATAGATGCTTTGTAATGAGCTTCTCAATTTTGTGCTACCCAAGACTGTTCTATTTTTCTCAAATTCTAAAGGAGAACTTTTCTCAGAGAAAAACTAATGGAAAAGTGATTCAAAGGATTATTCAGTAAGTAGTTCTTAAGAAATATGACAAATTTCAGGATGTTAGCTTTTATAATTCCTGTGAAAACGTACATTATAGCTCAAAAAAGTCAGTTTAAGGCAATTCGCATTTATAGTTTTTATTTCAATTTTTGACAATATTGCTGTATCTCCAGTGACTAACGCTGTCGATAGCCATAATATTTATTCTCTTCCTCATCTTCCTGGAGTAATCTCTTCCCCTGCCCCCTTTGCGTAGCCACCTTTTGCATTTTTCTTCTGCTGCCTAAGCTTTGTCCAGTCGCCCTTCATCTTTGCTTCTGATTGTATCTTCAGTGTTAATGATCCTGGATCGAAGCCTAGTCTCTGGGGTACTTAAACCTACCTACATTTCTACTACTGATCACTAGACAGGCATCACATGCAGGTGTCTTCAAAACAATTGAGGACAGAAATACTGTTTTTGGACAGTGCATCCATACAAGGTGATTTTAGCTCTCAATTGTATTATGTATTTTCCCATGTACACTTATTTCAGCAATTCAGTATTGACTAGTTACGTGAAAGTTAGTTTTATAAAATCTAAAACAGCAAGTGGCAAACCATTTTTGTTGATGTATGCCTTTTCACTGGTTTCTGCCTGAAGATATTTTCACCACGATATGTCACAAAGAGAATGTTGAGGATTATCATCGGTGCGAAGTTTGTGCAGCCGGCCGAAGTGGCCATGTGGTTAAAGGCGCTGCAGTCTGCAACCGCAAGACCGCTACGGTCGCAGGTTCGAATCCTGCCTCGCGCATGGATGTTTGTATTGTCCTTAGGTTAGTTAGGTTGAACTAGTTCTAAGTTCTAGGGGACGAATGACCTTAGCAGTTGAGTCCCATAGTGCTCAGAGCCATTTGAAGTTTGTGCAAGAATGTTGCCCACACAGCCTACGGCATTGTTTTCACACTATATAAATTATCACTAATAGGTTTTCCATAACATATTCGTAAAGTGTGAATTTCCTTGTCTGTCAGTCTGTTAACACCTCCTAGTGGCATTCCATCTTCTAATTTCTTGCCTTCCATTTCTTTCTTCAGTCTGGGAAGTCTGCCTCCCATTTGCTTTTGAATGTGCCCCACACGTTCAAGATTTTCAATTTTAGAATTGCTCTCAAAAACAGTCTTAAAAGCACTAGAATCTTCGTCGCCTAGATACTTGACACATGGTACCTAACACCATATTGTTCAACTGACGCTTGGTATATTTGTTATATCCCAGCTGCTTCCCTCCCACCACGTGACACTTGGTAATCCTTGCTGCACACTTTCTTACGTCCCTGCTGCCACCTTTCTTCTTCACAGCCGTCGTTGTTCTCTATTCTGTCACACTGAGAGCAATATTTGGTTCAAATGGCTCTGAGCACTATGCGACTTAACTTCTGAGGTCATCAGTCGCCTAGAACTTAGAACTAATTAAACCTAACTAACCTAAGGACATCACACACATCCATGCCCGAGGCAGGATTCGAACCTGCGACCGTAGCAGTCGCTCGGTTCCAGACTGTAGCGCCTAGAACCGCAGGGCCACTCCGGCCGCCAGCAATATTTGCTCATTAGTTGGAAGTCTACCATTTTCCCTGCATCCACACTAATGACATTATACACCGCTAAGTGGTATGGAGGCACACAGATCTATCTTCACTACATGGTCTCCTTCTTCCCCTTCATTGTCAATTTCTACAGCTTCCTCAACAGCTGCTTCCATTTCCTCCTTGCACTCAACTTCAAGAACACTGAGGAGTGTTCTGTTGTAATTACTGATCCTAGTCATTGGTGCAGGCCTGTTCATCGAGCCATAAAACAAATTTGTGCCTTCTGTATCTACACCTAAGCATCTCGTGGCGTTTCACCTCATGCATCTTCCCACAGAGAGCAGAAGTCTTGAACTGAATATAATATTCACAAATCTTACAAAAAATACACTCCTGGAAATGGAAAAAAGAACACATTGACACCGGTGTGTCAGACACACCATACTTGCTCCGGACACTGCGAGAGGGCTGTACAAGCAATGATCACACGCACGGCACAGCGGACACACCAGGAACCGCGGTGTTGGCCGTCGAATGGCGCTAGCTGCGCAGCATTTGTGCACCGCCGCCGTCAGTGTCAGCCAGTTTGCCGTGGCATACGGAGCTCCATCGCAGTCTTTAACACTGGTACCATGCCGCGACAGTGTCGACGTGAACCGTATGTGCAGTTGACGGACTTTGAGCGAGGGCGTATAGTGGGCATGGGTGGACGTACCGCCGAATTGCTCAACACGTGGGGCGTGAGGTCTCCACAGTACATCGATGTTGTCGCCAGTGGTCGGCGGAAGGTGCACGTGCCCGTCGACCTGGGACCGGACCGCAGCGACGCACGGATGCACGCCAAGACCGTAGGATCCTACGCAGTGCCGTAGGGGACCGCACCGCCACTTCCCAGCAAATTAGGGACACTGTTGCTCCTGGGGTATCGGCGAGGACCATTCGCAACCGTCTCCATGAAGCTGGGCTACGGTCCCGCACACCGTTAGGCCGTCTTCCGCTCACGCCCCAACATCGTGCAGCCCGCCTCCAGTGGTGTCGCGACAGGCGTGAATGGAGGGACGAATGGAGACGTGTCGTCTTCAGCGATGAGAGTCGCTTCTGCCTTGGTGCCAATGATGGTCGTATGCGTGTTTGGCGCCGTGCAGGTGAGCGCCACAATCAGGACTGCATACGACCGAGGCACACAGGGCCAACACCCGGCATCATGGTGTGGGGAGCGATCTCCTACACTGGCCGTACACCACTGGTGATCGTCGAGGGGACACTGAATAGTGCACGGTACATCCAAACCGTCATCGAACCCATCGTTCTACCATTCCTAGACCGGCAAGGGAACTTGCTGTTCCAACAGGACAATGCACGTCCGCATGTATCCCGTGCCACCCAACGTGCTCTAGAAGGTGTAAGTCAACTACCCTGGCCAGCAAGATCTCCGGATCTGTCCCTCATTGAGCACGTTTGGGACTGGATGAAGCGGCGTCTCACGCGGTCTGCACGTCCAGCACGAACGCTGGTCCAACTGAGGCGCCAGGTGGAAATGGCATGGCAAGCCGTTCCACAGGACTACATCCAGCATCTCTACGATCGTCTCCATGGGAGAATAGCAGCCTGCATTGCTGCGAAAGGTGGATATACACTGTACTAGTGCCGACATTGTGCATGCTCTGTTGCCTGTGTCTATGTGCCTGTGGTTCTGTCAGTGTGATCATGTGATGTATCTGACCCCAGGAATGTGTCAATAAAGTTTCCCCTTCCTGGGACAATGAATTCACGGTGTTCTTATTTCAATTTCCAGGAGTGTATATACTCGTATATTACTTACAATGCCAGTTCTGTCACTGGCATCATACAGCCCTTTGACCCACAATTACCAAATGCACATGAAACATTAATCATAACGGTATGGGCAAGGATTTATAAGTTAGTTAACCTAAATCCACTGGAAAACTAGTCTTTGGCACTGTAGACAGCATCATCAATCATCAATTTTCTTCTTCGATGAAGTCAGTGACTTAGTAAAAAATTGTTCTCCACACTGTTCTGTAACACTGTTATTTAACTTTCCTGTATCTTTTGCACGTGAAATTCGCCATTTCCTCACTTTTTTGAATACGCGTCCTCTGTTACGACCCATTTCGAGCAAAGCAGTTTGATATACGCAAAACTGAACACTGAAATCACTTTGTAGCACCTACTACTCATAACACCACTTTGTAAACAAAGGCAAATGCAAAGACGATATGTCTCACAGCCTTCTGTACTCATCTGCAGTTCGTTCGATTGTGTGAACGAAAATTAATACACAAAAAATTTCTAACGTGGAGAAGGGGTGGATCACAGCATAGAAAGAGGGTGGCATCGCAGGCGCAGATGGCCAGACGAACTTGTTTAACACACATTTGTAGCTAGAATTAGATTATGAAACTTCGGGATGTTATTCTTAAAGAATCAATCTAATAAATCACGCAATAAAAAAATTCGAATTTTTCACAGTTTTGCCCTACATCTGCCCTCGCGTATTCTTTGGTTTGGTCGCATCAAAGATGCGACTTGTATATCCATCTGCAAGCCGATAAAATTTCTGTGTTCCCTGTCTCTGTTTTGTACGTCGACACAGTTCAGTTATATTTTGCACTAAATTTTTCCAGGAGACGTTACAACATGTAAAGTAGGGACAAGTCTTTGGATAATAGTACGTTTAAGCGTCTTTGTCGCTTGTGTTTGAGTAACTGATAATGGGTAGTCACGCCAGAGCGGATTTTCAACACCATAACGGGCTTCCACGGAGGAGGTGTTAAAAGTTTTAGCAGCCGAAGTAGATTACAAACCATACTGTCGGAGAAACATCTGCAACTGATCGTTATAGTAAAGGTTGAAAATACCGTTTCAGTTGTAAGGTTATTTTTATTTAGAAAACTCTGGATTGTTTTCAGTGAAAAGAACTTTACAACTGAAGCGGTATTTTCAACCTCTGCGAAGTAGATTAGTTACAAGCGAACAATGTAAAGTTGTCTTAAGAAGTGGAAGCAAGCGACCAACGCAAAGTTGTCTTAAGAAATGGAAGCAGTCCGGCCTGAGGAGAAGGAAAGAGCTTCTTACTATTGCCCAGCTTATGCAGAGGAGGTACAAAGAAGACTCGACTACTGATGAATTAAAAATGGGCCTCATGATGTGAGGGATAGGAAGATTTTAGCAAGGGTGGAGAGAAAGGAAAGAGAGGAAGCAAAAAGGAGGAAGAAGAAGAAACCTGAAAGTGAGGCTTGTGTCTAGTTTGCATGTTTCTGCAAGAAATCCAACTACCATTTGTATTGTTAGGACTACCATTTCTGTGAAAAGTGGGATGAAACTTGACAACTGGTGGGATGGTCTTCTGAATGGGAAAATTACGATCGTTAATGAAGAAGATGCTAGCGTTGTGCAAATCCCTGAGAGTTTACGCAATACGCAGAGTAATAATACCGAAGATATTGAAGAGAATATCATGGAACTATTAGCTCCGGTATTACGTGGAATTGTGGAGTCTGAGATAGCTGTAGAATAAGACAGAGCGTAAGCAGTATCAAAGTAAATAAGAACGTGGGTGGCAGCGTGGGTGAGTCAGGTGCAATGGTATCTGGTCCATTGGATGATAGTGGGTGTTGTTTTGGGGTTCTGGAGTCTGGCCCAGATCCATAGGGAAGCGCATGTGCTACTGATTTTTGCATCGCATTGAGTGTTACTGCTGTCGATTATGTTACTGTAGGTAGCCCAGTGAATGCACAGCAAACTGTTGATGTTTATAGCTGTGCTGCAGGTGTTGTAGAAGAAACGGCACAGAGGCATGTATTTGCTCAGAAACAGGGTGTGCACAAGAAAAGGGAGAGGGGATGTGTTCATAAAGCTAATGATCGAAGCCGCTTTTGCGCGCTGCGAGCTGTTTGCAACACAGCCGCAGTCTGATGTGCGTGGTGGGCGTGGTGTAGATAAAGGGCACAACGTAAACCTGAGAGTAAATTTTCTTTTCAAACACCATGCCAAAACTAACCTTCGACAACTCACGGCGGAACTTCGAGCGGCGAAACTCCAGCTACGGGAAACTGCAGCCTGTGGATTGCTGTCACAAGATTCGCCCACCTTCAGCTAAACTGTGAACAAAACCACTAGGGCATAATTCGTATGGTATAATGCCACAAGGCACCAGGAAGTTGCTCTGGGTGAGCAGGCATACCAGAAAGCCGAGTATTTCGAGAGGAATTCAGTCTGCAAGTAGCACTGCTATAAGGGAGATAAGTGGGACTATCTGTCGACGTATTGTGTGTAATAAAACAGAATGAGGATAGATTTGGGAATATATTTTCTAGGAAAGTGTAAGGGGGTCTGTTGTCCCAAAGTTCCGATGGACTAAAGAGATGCATAAGACTTTAATAGAACCAGACTATGCGCTGTTAAAGATTTATAAAGGATAACTTATTAAGAGAGAAAGGGATATTCAGTGTCATTTGTAGTTTATAAGTGAAAAGGGGAAAGTAAGAGATAATTGTTGCCTACGTGGGAATTACGGCTGAAGGCATGTGAAGAAGTATGTTTCCTGGTACGTACGATGTTGTGGAACACTAAAGAGCGGGCCATGGTGCCGTTGAGAGATGTGGGAGATGTTGAGCGACACATGGATAGAATGCATGAAGACATGTTTAGAGTAAGAGCACATTAGTCGTAGTAAGTTGTAAGATTTTTAGGAGTAACGAGATGAGGAGGTAAGCAGTATACAGAAAGTTGTCAAGATGACATGACTAGAAGGACGCTATTAGTTGCACGTTGTGTTGAGAGTTGTCACGATAACTAGTGAACCGTTAATTAGTGTAATAAAGATGAAATATTTCAGCTATAAGTCAGGATCTGATGAGTTAAACATTGTAGGCTTCCGAACCTTGTGGTTCAAGCCGCCTAGTACTAACGAAGAAAAACTTGTAAATATTGTACATTGTATTCATGTATGCCGAGTTCTGTTGCAGACAAGTCAACGGTAGAGACTTGGAGTCTAGACTTTCCCGAGAGGAGACGTACTGTAGCGCTACCGCCATTTTTTGGTCGATGTGTTAGATAACGATAGGTTTGGCTTTAGGAAGAGGTAAGGGGAACAGGGAGGCAATTCTGACTTTGCGGTTGATAGTGGAAGCTAGACTCAAGAAGAAAGACACTTTCATAGGACGTGTCGACCTGGAAAAAGCGCTGGACAAAGTAAATCGGTGCAATTCTGATAAAATAGGGGTAAGCTGTAGGAAGAGAGGGATAATATACAATATGTACAAGAGCCAAGAGGCAATAATAATAGTGAACGATCAAGAACAAAGTGCTCGGATTAAAATGGAGATAAGACAGGGTTGTAGACTTTCACCGCTACTCTTCTATCTGTACATCTAAGAAGCAATGATGGAAATATAAGAAAGGTTCAGGAGTGGAATTAAAATTCAAGGTGAAATGGTATCAATGATACGGTTCGCTGATGACATTGCTATCCTGAGTGAGTGAAGAAGAACTACATGATCTGCTGAATGGAATGAACATTCTAATGAGTAAAGAATGTGGATTGAGAGCAAATCGAAGAAAGCCGAAATTAATGAGAATTAGAAGAAATGAGAACACCGAAATACTTAACATCAGTGTTGATGGACGGAGCAAGGATGAAATTACGGAATTCTACTACCTATACAGCAAAATAACAAATGATGGACGGACCAAGGAGGACATCAAAAGAAGACTAGCACTAGCAGAAAGGGCATCATGGCAAAGATATGTCTACTAGTATCAAACATAGGCCGTAATTTGAGGAAGAAATTTCTGAGAATATGCGTTTGGAGCACAGTACTGTATGGTAGTGAACACGGACTATAGGGAAACCGGAACAGAAGAGAACCGAAGGATTTGAGATGTGGTGCTAAAGGCGAATGTTGCAAATTAGGTGGACTGATAAGGTAAGGAATGAGGATGTACTGCGCAGAATCGGAGAGGAATGGATTATCTGAAAACACTGACAGAAGAAGGGGGGTATGATGGGAACCGTGTTAAGATTTCAGAGATTGATTTCCATGGTACTAGACTAAGCTATAGAGGGCAAAAACTATAGCGGAAGATAGAGACTGGAATACACCCAGCAAGTAATTGAGAACGTAGGTTGCATGTGCTTCTCTGAGATGAAGAGTTCGGCACAGGAGACGAATTCCTGGCGGGCCGCATGAAATCAGTCAGAAGACCGATGACTCAAAAAACCACAGAGCTAGTAACCTAGCAGCAGCGGCTGTAGGCCGCTGCAGGCCATTCAAGTGTCGGCACGTGTGTTGCAGCAACGAGGATGTTCATACAGCATGATGTCGACTACGCCAAGCAGAGCAACAGTGCAACGCGGCCGTAAAATGGAGCACTTGCAGGACGAATTAAGCCGTTTCCACGCCATCAGGCCGTGGATTTGACGTCCCGTGCATAGCGAGAAACAGAATATCGGCACGACTAGTGGGTCGGGAACCAGTATAGGTAACCGTTAATTTTAGCAGAGTGGAGAGGAATCCATGAGCGCCTACTGTGACCACGACAGACGGTTGGGTGATATGGGGCAGCAGGCAGGTGCTACAAATTCGGCCCTCAACTGTCGCAACTTCTGTAAGTGCCAAATCCTCCTTCTTGAAACTTCTCCACCGGCGGACTGCCTCCTGGCCCACTACCACGGTAGTCAGAGTCTTGTACTGGGGACAGCGAAACGAGACTAGGGAGGTAAGTCGCCCAACTTCCCATGCTGAGTTGGGTGCCTAGACGCTATGTTCTGTCACTCGCAGGGGCGACAGCCGATACCGGGAACTGGTTTCCCACTACAGGGCAGCCTTCAGTATAGCTGGTTCCGTCTGCGAGCAGACGTGTCCCGCTGACTGAGGCTGTATAAACTTCTGGAGTCAGCATTCCTGGGCACCAGCATGACGGCTCGGTAGCCTTCAGCTCGCCACCACCAAGCGTCGTTCTCTAAACGTGCTGTGAGAGGGCGTGGCCGCCGCCTCCACCGAGACACTACGACTAGAGTCACGTGGATGGTAATAAAACGTTCTGGATATTGATGCTGTTTACTTTAGCTGCCAGCAGCCTGTTCCTTTGACCCTGCACACCATCATGAACCAATCCCGCAGAGAAGTGCTTTTACACTCCTAGACCGCTTCAACCACTCCCCCGACCGTCACCCACACGCTTCTTTTCATGCTTGGTGTCGTGTCCTAAACACAAAATTATTTCAAATGGTTCAAATGGCTCTGAGCACTATGGGACTCAACTGCTGTGGTCATTAGTCCCCTAGAACTTAGAACTAGTTAAACCTAACTAACCTAAGGACATCACACACATCCATGCCCGAGGCAGGATTCGAACCTGCGACCGTAGCAGTCACACGGTTCCGGACTGCGCGCCTAGAACCGCGAGACCACCGCGGCCGGCACAAAATTATTTATATGGCCCTTACCATCCAACGCTGCTGTGGCCCATACCACCCTACTGACACCACAATTAAAACATACAAATGCAGGACTTAGATGACACAAAATAATAAAAATACAACACAATAAATAAAATATAATACAGTAATAAAAATAATAGCAAAATTCTGCAGGACACTACTAATTTTCCATTAATTCGGCCGTGAGTACCAGAATTCCTCCGTCTTGATGGCCTTACCACTTGCGGCGTACAGGCCTTGGTGCAAGGATTGGGCAGGTTTCTGCAAATCAGGAGATGTTACGAGTAATAATAAAAAACACTCAACACTCAATAACCATTAAAATTATCATAAAAATTACAAAAATTAAAATGTAAACAATGCTGAGAGGTTTCCAAAAACTGCATAGCTGGATGAAGGTGCTTTATTCGTAACTACTGGTTTCACGTCAATACAGACGCATCTTCAGCTTTGTAATGGATGTCTTTGTTGTGGTCTTCAGTCCAGAGACTGGTTTGATGCAGGTCTCCATGCTACTCTATCCTGTGCAAGCTTCTTCATCTCCCTGTACCTACTGCAACCTACATCCTTCTGAATCTCCTTAGTGTATTCATCTCTTAGTCTCGCTCTACGATTTTTATCCTCCACGCTGCGCTCCAATACTAAATTGGCGATCCCTTGATGCCTCAGAACATCTCCTGCCAACCGATCCCTTCTTCTAGTCAAGTTGTGCCGCAAATTTCTCTTCTCCCCAATTCTAGTCAATACGTTCTCATTAGTTATGTGATCTACCCATCTAATCTTCAGCATTCTTCTGTAGCACCACATTTCGAAAGCTTCTATTCTCTTCTTGTCTAAACTATTTATCGTCCATCTTTCACTTCCATAAACGGCTACACTCCATGCAAATACTTTCAGAAACGAGTTCTTGACACTTAAATCTATACTCGATGTTAACAAATTTCTCTTCTTCAGAAACGCTTTCCTTGCCATTGCCAGTCTACATTTTATATCCTCTCTACTTCGACCATCATCAGTTATTTTGCTCCCCAAATAGCAAAACTCCCCCTCAGCATCGCCTTACTTAATTCGACTACATCCCTTTATCCTCGTTTTGCTTTTGTTGATGTTCACCTTATATCCTCCTTTCAAGACACTGTCCATTCCGTTCAACTGATCTTCCAGGTCCTATGCTGTCTCGGACAAAATTACGTCATCGGCGAACCTCAAAGTTTTTATTTCTTCTTCATGGATTTTGATACCTACTCCGAATTTTTCTTTTGTTTCCTTTACTGCTTGCTCAATATACAGATTGAATAACTTCGCGGGTAGGCTAGAACCCTGTCTTACTCCGTTCCCAACCACTGCTTCCCTTTCGTGCCCCTCGACTCTTATAACTGCCGTCTGGTTTCTCTTCTAATTGTAAATAGCCTTTCGCTCCCTGTGTTTTACCCCTGCCACCTGCAGAATTTGAAAGAGAGTATTCGAGTCAACATTGTCAAAAGCTTTCTCTAATACGAATGCTAGAAACTTTGGGTTTTCCTTTCCTTAATCTATTTTCTAATATAAGTCGTAGGGTGAGTATTGCCTCACGCGTTCCAACATTTCTATGGAATCCAAACTGATCTTCACCCAGTATAATGGATATATTCCCATTATAAACATGAAGATACGTCTGTACTGACTTGAAACCGATAGATACGAATAGAGCACCTTCATTCAGCTATGCGGCTTTTGGAAACATATCAGCATTCTTGACTTGTTAATTGTTATGTTTTTTGTGATAATTTGAACGGTTATTCAGTGTTGAGCGTTTTTTTATTGTTACAATGTCTTCGAGCTGTGGTTTCTTTCCCCAGAAAGTTGTTTGATGTTGTGGGTCCTGAAAGTAATCACACTCACAGAACTCGTCTTCACTCCTGAAGCCCCTCTTGCTAAGGCTTGATTTGCATCGTGACACTCCCGTCCTCAGGCAGTTTAATGCCTTCCATGTCACTTACCGGCAGGTGAAATATGACGGCAGGCTCCTCTCTGACGTTGCCCTAACCCTTTCGGTTAATTAATTTCGCCGTAACTCTGTTCGGCGAGTTTCAAGTGCTGGCGGAATTGCTGATTTTGTGCGTATGACGCTCCTACTTGAACTCAGCCTAGCTTTTTGTGATTCATGTCCGAAAAGGGGGTGTCTGGCATCAATTTCCTTCTTCTTTTTCTCCATTTCTGCGGCTGTTCTTCTGCTGACGTCAGGTGGCACTATATCTGTAATTTGATCAATTTTGGTGACAGGAGTAGATCGTAGGTGTCCAGTTCCATTCAACGCTTTATCCACCTGTCTGGTAAGTGTGCAGTTCCGCCAGTTGGTGCTGCGTATTCTGCTGTAGAGAAGTATAATGCCAGAGCAGATGTACAGAGCACTTTTGGCTGCGGTGCCAGTAATTTTACTTAGAATGTTGATCCGGGCAGATACATTTACTTTGTTTCTCGGCTGTGACCTCTGAATGTGAGACTATGGTTCAACTTTACTTGAAGTACCGGAGTGGAGTACTGTTTAACGTCGTCCTTGTTTCCCGGTTTCTGAGATGAAGGACACAGACCGGCGTCTTTCCGGGATTTGGCCAGAGTTGGTTATCATTATAATACTTGCCGAGATCTGCGAGAGCTGCTGTCAGCTTCATCTCAACTTCCTCAAAATTTTGTATTGAACTGTTGTTGTTGTATCATCTGTGTAAATAAATGTTCTTGTCCCAGGATTGATGATGAAAATTACACCGTTCAGTAGCTAACACTCATCTACATCTACATGACCATTCTGCAATTCACAATTAAATGCCTGTCAGAGGGTTAACTATCTTCAAGCAATTTTCTACCGTTCCATTCTCGAACAGCCTGCAGGAAAAACGAAAACTTGAATCTTTCCGTGCGAGCTCCGTTTTCTCTTATTTTCTTACACTGATTATTTCTGCGTATGTATATACAACAAAATTTTTTCACTTTCGGAGAAGAACATTGGAGATTGAAATTTCAAGAGGAGATCCTACCGCAACAAAAAATACCTATATTTTAACGAATGCCATCCCAATCGATGTATCTTGTGTCTTGTACTCTCTCCCCTGTTTCGCGATAATACGTACAAAACCAGCTGTCCTTCTTTGAAATTTTTCGGTGTCTTCTGTCACTCCTATCTGATGCGAATCTCAATCTGTGCAGCAATACTCAAGATGAGGTCGGACAAGCCTGGTGTAGGCAGATCGACTGCAAATCGACGTCAATGATATGAGTCTGTAATTTACCGAATTACTCCTATTTACTTTCTTCAATGCTGGTGTGACCTATGCAACTTTCCAGTCTTTAGGTATGGACCTTTCCACGGGGAGACTTTTATCTACTCAGTGTTCTGCTAATAAAACGCGATCTTTGATTCACTTTCCCCACAACATTATCTATATGAACGTTCCAATATAAGTTATTCTTTATTGTAATGCCTAAGTATTTAGTTGAATTCACAGCCTTTATATACTTGTGATTTATTGTGTAACCAAAATTTAGCGGACTCCTTTTACTATTCTTGTAAATTCCTTGGCATTTTTAATTATTTAGAGTCAATTGCCGCTTTTCGCACCATACTGATATCTAAATCATTTTGCAATTGGTTTTATCATTTGATGACTTTACCAGGCCGTAAGTCACAGCACTATCCTAAATGGTTTATATAGTTCAGGAGCGGCACAGGGCGTGTAACAATTCCTTGGGAATCGCCGTTTATGAGTTCTGCTTCACTCGATGACTTTCCGTCGGTTCCTACGAACTGAGTTTCTTCTGACAGAAAAACACGAATCCAGTAGCACAACTGGCACGATACTTTGTAGATACGCAAGTTGATATTGGGTCCCTTTTGAGAAACGGTGTCAAAAGTCTTCTGGAAATCTAAAAATATGCAATCGAGATCCCATGTCGATAGCACTCACTACTTCATGTGAATAAAGAGCTAATTACGTTTCATCTTCTGAATAATCCGCTCCGATAGCTGAGTGGTCAGCGTGACGGATTGCCGTCCTACGGACCTGAGTTCGATTCTCGGCTGGGTCGGGGATTTTCTCCGCTCAGGGACTGGGTGTCGTGCTGTCTTCATCATTTCATCGCCATCCGGCGCGCAGGTCGCCCAATGTGTCGTCGAATGTAGTTAGACCTGCACCAAGGCGGCCGGAGCTGCCCCGCAAGGGGCCTCCCGGCCAATGACGCCAAACGCTCATTTCCATTTCCATCTTCTGAATACATGTTGGCTATTTGTTAATAAACCGTTTTCTTGGAGGTAATTCATAATGTTCGAACACAGTATATGTTCCAGAATCTGACTGCAAATCGAGGTCAATGATATGAGTCTGTAATTTACCGAATTACTCCTATTTACTTTCTCCAGCACTGGTGTGACCTATGCAATTTTCCAGTCTTTAGGTACGGATCTTTCCACGAGCGAGCGGTTATATATTTTTGCTAAGTATGGAGCTGCAGTATCAGATTACTCTGAAAGCAACCTGACTGCTATACAATCTGGACCGGAGGTCTTGCCTTTGTTAAGTGATTTAAGCTGCTTCGCTTCACCGAGGATATCTACTCCTAAGCTTCTCATATTGACAGGGGTTGTTGATTCGTATTCTGGAATATTGATTTCGTCTTCTTTGCCGAAAGAATTTTGAAAAACTTTGTTTAGTAACTCTTCTATAGTGGCACTGCCATCGGCAACATTACCATTGCCATCGCGCATTGGAGATATTGTGTCTTGCAGCTGGTCTACTTTACGTACAGCCTGGATCTATTTAGATTGTTTGAAGGATTTCGGGAAAGAGTTTCTTTGTGTAAACTATTAAAAGCATGTCTCCCAAATTAAAATAAAATTTACTCTTGACACAAACTCAACAGCTACACCACCCAAGTTCTAGCGAATAGAGGAATGATGTCTGTGCTTTATTCCAAGGACTGCAAGCATACGCTGTTTTGTGGCAAACCTGAGAAGTACTGAGTGGCCCATACTACCCGCCGGCTTACACGAACTGCCATTCCTCTAATGATCACTCCTCTGAATGTGGACTGAATTCGAATCCCGATTAATTCGTCTTTAGTTTAAGATATCATATCGGCCACTTCTTAAAGAACAAACGTGGACTATCGTAAAGCTTTGTCGGCGGTATAAATTGTGGACAGTACGTTATGCGCTCAGCTTGTCGTGTTCCACTGGAGCCAGCATCCAAGTGCGGTCTACCCAATGCATCGCCGAGTAGGAATCCCTCTCTTTCGGATACGGCTTAATTAACTACATTTTTTTGAATCACTGTGTGTAGTACTCTTCGACAAAGTACATATTTCAGTGTAATGTTTGATGAAGTTCCCGATATAAGTCTGCAGACGGAGAGTCACATTTGCGCCCTATTCTCAGAAGCCTTTCTGGTTTCAGCTTTTGATCTCTGGCGAAGCTTGCAACTTCCATTTCGGAGGCATATAGCTGGATTGGTACGCTTAAGTTCTTCCGCTGAAACATCACAGTTTTCTGACTTTCAACTACGAAAAGAAGCTCCATAACATATCTGAAGCAAAGAATCTTGATATGTCAGTGCCAGATGTTGACTTAATGTGTGTAACAGAAAAATTGCATTCTTGTCTGTAAATTTTGGAGCTACGACTCCTGTGTAAACTAACCGCAGTAAGACTTACTTCGGTGACGCCAATGACTGGCTGAGGTCCAACTTATTCTGGTGCTATGGTCGGATGTTATGTAACAACCACCAGCTGTATCAGCTAACCTGAAACGGAAGGCTGTCGAAACCTTCAGATACTGGCAAAGCCTGTTTCTGCAGTCCACCGAATGTGTGCTCGACCTTGGAGAAACACAAAGAAAGAAACTGAGATGCTGAAGGGCCACAATAATTATATAAAACATAGGTAGTATCGTAGAGTCTTAAAACATTGTATGCAAGGTTCGAAGGCTTATAGACCTTTCACATACTGTGTGTTACCTTTCACCAGACCATGAAGACGGAAGTTCATTCAAACTATTTCAGGAAGAAGAGATGAGGGAGATAAAAAGGCCCATCCTCTCTGTGAGAAGTATAAATCCAGCATTTTCAGTGTACCTTTTAATGTTACACACACAACCGGAGAAAGTGCAGGACCATTGCTTAATCATTACCGTATTCAGTCACGATTCAACGTAACTGTACGAAGCAGAGAAACTATGGATGGTAAGATGAGATGATAATTTTATGCAAGAGTCACTAATGGTGTCTGATAGCACTGTAAGGCGCTCTTCTGCATTCGTCAGGCCGGACGTAGTGGCCGAGCGGTTCTAGGCGCTTCAGTCTGAAACCGCCCGACTGCTACGGTCGCAGTTTCGAATTCTGCCTTGGGCATGGATGTGTGTGATGTCCCTAGGTTAGTTAGGTTTAAGTAGTTCTAATTTCTAGGGCACTGATGACCTCAGATGTTAAGTCCCATGGTGCTAAGAGTCATTTGAACCATTTTTTTTTTTTTTTTTTTTTTTTTGCATTCGTCAGAAGTGGGCTGTGTAACACACCAGTGTGTCTCGCCGAAGGACACAGAACTGGAGGAACAGCAAACTCGCGCATTGGAACGTAGCAAAGTGAGAACAAATGTTAGTGTGACACGCGTCATGATATTGATCGTTCCTGAATTTAAAGGTAACGCCTATGCAGATTAATGAATGGAGCATTTCATTCAGTCTTGGATTCTGGTTGTCAACAAGACGCAATATGGATTACTGAGGTCAATGGTTTCTTTGGCTAGACTGGCCGTATTAATAGACCTATACAGAAATACTGACTTGTTTGGTAAAAGAGGCTACTCAGTGAGAACTTTTAAAGCAAAACGCTCAGGTTTTCCGTAATTTCTATAAATCAGATTATTTCTTTAAAAAGGCTAAGGTAACGTTGCTGATGATGTATCGACCGTCGAACTGTGCAGGACACGTGCTTCTTTGGATTTCACCTACCTCGTCTGTAAAAACACGGTAAAATTTTTTCATTGGTTTCGTACCTTAAAAGTGGCTGACATTTATTGAAATTCAGGTCACACACTGTCACCTACTAAGAAAATCTTAATTTCTATTGTGCTTCGATGGCTACTGATGGTCATCAAACACAAGGAAGTTTTCAATTACAGAATCAATGTGAATATGTACATGACGTTCCACCTCAGTCTGCGTAACATCGTAAAAATGAAATGGGCAAACAGAAATCAGTCCGTAACAAGATTTAAAATCTGTTTGTCGAGTTCTGTTTCCACTACGTGTTTCTGGACAATGGCACTAAGTATACAACAAGGTTTAAAGTCTATTTATCGAGCTCTGTTATTCAGTTCCTGTTTCTTACTTTATGGAGAGCAAATAGAACGTCATGTGTACTGGGTCATAAAATGTATTTAGTACTTTGAGGGGTGGTAGTATGGACCGAAACAAGAAACAAATGTCCACCTAAGCATGGGCTTTAAAATACACGCTTTAAGAGCTATGAGCATATGTCCATATTCGCTACTGTGAAATGTATATCTTCTACTCCCGGCTCTTTGCTGTTTGAAACCACCTACAGAATGCAGTAAATAAATGAGAACAGATTATTCTGTTTCTGCAAACAGCAGTTCTTCTAATGTAATCTCCTTGCTACAACATTCGACGTATACTTGGGAGCCATCGCTAACGGAGATGCTCAGTATGGTATCCACTCGTAGTCGTAGGGAATCAAGCACCCTTTGAAAACTCCGAGTTGGTGACTAATGCGATGGAAGGCGTTGAGAACACCACATTCCTGTGTCCTTAATCATTAATTGGACTTGCACACACATTAAGATTTCAAGTGTCCCCACAAAGAAAAATACAAAGGACTGGAGAAACGAGCTGGCCTGCATACTGGATCTCCCCAATCAATCCGCTAGGTGTTTTCGGACATTTCGGAGAAAATAAGCTGGTGATCCATTATGCGTAAACCACATCTCCAGCCGTTGTTGGAACGGTACCTTCTCTAGCAGGACAGGCAGTTGGTTTTATAGGAACTGACGATACCTTGCACCATTCAACCTGTTTGGAGTGTGTAAGGGCCCGTTAGTCGATCGCCAATAATTCCTGCCCTCACGTTAATTGAAACTCGGCGCTCATGCGTTGATTCTTAAATTGCGTGTAAATCTGAAATCAGCTCTCACATGTTGATTATGAAAATTTACAGTTCCATCTCACGTGAAACCAGCCTTGTCTGTAAACAGTATCTTGGTTGTGAAAAGTGTCTCTTCACCAAAGATCGCGTCCTACCATTTCCTGTATGACTTCTGTTATGCTGGTAAATACAAAGATGAAAGTACAATGTAAAAGCATTTTATAAACTTATCAAAACACAAAGTGGTTCCATTAGGACTAATGTATGCGCCGCACTTACACACAACTGTGAATACGGTTTACATGAGCAACTCCAGCAGGTTAGGTGGGTCGACAACATATTACTGTCATGTGACGCACATGCCGTCAACAGTATGGTATAGAATATATCAGACGTGTTTTCCTGTGGAGGAATCGGTTGACCAATGACCTTGCGATGAAATGTTTTCTGTTCCCATTGGAGAGGCACGTCCTTTCGTCTACTAATCGCACGGTTTTGCGGTGCGGTCGCAAAACACAGACACTAAACTTATTGCAGTGAACAGAGACGTCAATGAACGAACGGACAGATCATAACTTTGCGAAAATAAAGAAAGTAAATTTTTTACTCAGGGAAGGACTTGAACCATTGACCTCTCATTCCGCAGCTGCTCACGCTAACCACAGGACCACAGCACCGCTGATTGCGCAATACCCTTGAAGTTACATATGTTGCACGTGGACTACTCAGTTCGTATATTTTGCTAATTTTTTTCATAGTTCCACACAACTTCTTCCTGTTTTCTCGATTGATCTGTGTTAAGTTTTTCAAGGCCTATCCACTGTACCAACTTCTAGCTAAATCTGAGTGGGGTGCGATGGGGAGGTTCCCTTGTTAGAAGTCATAAGTTTCACAGTAGTTAGACGAAGAATGGATAAGTATACTTCGAGAATCATATTTTTGAGGTAGGGAAGCTTCTTAATCCTGAAGCACCTTCATTATATACTTTGTCACCGGTTACATCCCAAATTTAGCTACCGTCAATTCAATTCAATTCAATTTATTAGCGTCCTAGTAGTACATCATCAAAATGACATAGGAGTTGTCAATAAACCTTACAATTTAAAATACATGTACATGAAAATTTATAATTGAATTTACTTGTCACTTAGACATTACAATCTTAATAGTACTATAAGAACATTAACATAAAAATATGCAAGTAGGATAACAACATACAAATAAAAAGCTAGTGATTCTCACATCAAAGATTATTTCCATTCTTACATTAGCACTGTTTCACACTTTCATAGAAACAGCAAGTATTTAAATGTGAGCAATTACACATATTTATTATGCCAGGCAAATATTAACTGCGCTTTTATTGTCAGCCGGCCGGAGTGGCCGAGCGGTTAAAGGCGCTACAGTCTGGAACCGCACGACCGCTACGGTCGCAGGTTCGAATCCTGCCTCGGGCATGGATGTGTGTGATGTCCTTAGGTTAGTTAGGTTTAAGTAGTTCTAAGTTCTAGGGGACTTACGACCACAGCAGTTGAGTCCCATAGTGCTCAGAGCCATTTGAACCATTTTATTGTCGATGATTCATAAACTCTTCAATACTGTAAAAAAATATTGCTCAATAACATGTTTTTTAATTCTCTTTTAAATATGTGCAGTTTTGGTATTATTTTTAGTTCTTTGGGGAGAGCACTGTAGAGGACTTTTGTGATACATAGCTGTTTAATGAATTTCTCTGTGGAAATCATTCCTATTCCTCGTTTCGTAGTTGTGAAATTCTCTAATGTAGAAAATTCCTCGTGGTCTTTTAAGAAACATATGCTTTCATATATGTATAAGGATGGTAGTGTCATGATTTTTAATTCTTTGAAAGCATGCCTACAAGAGTCTCTATATCCCATACCTTTTATTATTCTGACTGCCTTCTTTTGTAGTCTAAATGAATGTTTTGTTAGACTGTTGTTCCCCCAAAACTGTACACCGTATCTTAATAAACTGTGCATGAATGAGAAATAAACACATAACACTGTTTTAATATTACATGAGCTTTTAAGCATTCTAAGTATATAACATGGTTGACTTAACATGTTCGACTTAAGAGCATACAGATTTTTAAATAAAACAAGCGTTATTAACATTCTATATCTTTGTTCTTCATGTCTAAATATTCATTTCTCAACATGGTGATGAACACATTTCTCTCTACGAGAGACCAGACTATTGTTACCGTCGCTGCAGAATGTTAGACTTTGTTCACGGAGCTACAGCCTGGCCGGCTGTTGTGGCCGAGCGGTTCTAGGCGCTTCAATCCGGAACCGCGCCGCTGCTACGGTTGCCGGTTCGAATCCTGCCTCGGGCATGGATGTGTGTGATGTCCTTGGGTTAGTTAGGTTTAAGTAGTTTCTAAATCTAGGGACTCAAGACCTCAGATGTTAAGTCCCATAGTACTTAGAGCCATTTTTTGAGCTACAGTCTCAGCTCTGCTTGCACCGCTTCATCACTATCAAAATTAAGTCCTTGAAGGTACTTTTTAAATTTTGGAGACAGATGCAAATCGGTAGGGGCCAATTCGGGACTCTGTGGAGAATGATCGACGACAGTGAACCCAATGTGTTGGATTGTGACAGATGTCGCATCGCTCGTGCGTGGACGGGCATTGTTATGCTGAAGGAGGGGGTGCTGCATGTGTGGACGAACTCTTCGAATTCGAAACTCGATTACAGCACGCTGTTTCTAACGCACCGACGCGGTTACGTTACACACGGCCATGTTACACGCTACAATTCGGAACCTTGTAGCGGCAGAAGGCTGTACACATGTAGAAATGAAGAACAGGTATGTAGAATGTTGTGAACTTTTGTTTGACGTAAAAAGCTTGAAGAGTTTCCCATAAAAATTCGATGTCATCGCTTTTGAGCACGTCCTCGTGTACTTTACTAACAATGCCGAATAAATTTCGCGTCTAGTTCCTTGGAAAGGACTAGCGGGCGCGGGAGGTGACTCACTCTACGTTGGATGTCCTTGGCGGTCCGAAGGACACCGGGTCAAGCGGACAACACGTGCAGAATAAATTATTAGGTTAGGAAAAATAAAGAAAAAAACCGGTTATCGCTATGGAGGTACAATAAGGATACTTGTCATGACGTCACAATATTGAAGCCATTTCCGCCATGTAAGTAGCCTCATACATCAGATTCTGTTGGAAATGTTTTGATAAATAGTCCCACCTTGAACCATTTACAGATATAGCAGTAGGTTTGATTATAGCCTAATGGGTAAAGGAATCATATATCATTCGTAAGTGGACTCGTTCACGCGGTATTTTCTTTTATGAACATGAATTTTAGTTGGGCTGGTTACTTTTACTTTAATAGTTTTATTACCGTAATTTGACTTAAGATCTCATATCAATACAACTCGTAGAGCGCTCTGGTTGAATGCTGTGAGAAGGAAATATTGCAGACCGTCCAGACATTGAAAAACATGTTCTCAGTGTTTTGGGTAAGAAGACGCAGACGGAACATCAGTTTCGTGCTTCCGTATCGAGGAAAATGCAGGATTGCGGTAGCAGTCCTCTCACAACACATACTTTCCTTCTTGGTTGTTCGGTACGTGTAAGGAAAGGAAGCTATATCAACGAGGCCAAATGCCTGATATTACTGGATCAAATAGGCTGTAAGACGAGGAAAACGTCTGAAAATGCCTTCCTGACACTATGTTATTAACGAAAGCACCGTAACATTTGGTAAAAAAAAAAAAAAATAAAAAAAAACTTTTGCGTGGACACGACAGAAGTTGAGAAAGTTAGTAACATGGCGGCGACAGCTTCAAAGAGATGTACAGCGTAAGTCTGTGGCATCGCCTCCTCTTATTTACCTCCGTGGTTATAGCAGATCTACTACACTTATGGAATTAGTGACATTATGTGACGTAACAGCAAGCAGTAATGTAGTGTTACAGAAGAATGCTAAAGATTGGATCGGTAGATTACGTAACTAATGAGGAGGTATTGAACAGAATTGGGGAGAAGAGGAATTTGTGGCACAACTTGACTAGAAGAAGGGATCTACATCTACATCTACATACATACTCCGCAATCCACCATACGGTGCGTGGCGAAGGGTACCTCGTACCACAATTAGCATCTTCTCTCCTTGTTCCACTCCCAAACAGAACGAGGGAAAAATGATTGCCTATATGCCTCTGTACAAGTCCTAATCTCTCTTATCTTATTTTTGTGATCTTTCTGCGAAATGTAAGTTGGCGACAGTAAAATTGTACCGCAGTCAGCCTCAAATGCTGGTTCTCTAAATTTCCTCAGTAGCGTTTCACGAACAGAACGCCTCCTTTCCTCTAGAGACTCCCACCCGAGTTCCTGAAGCATTTCCGTAACACTCGCGTGATGATCAAACCTACCAGTAAAAAATCTAGCAGCCCGCCTCTGAATTGCTTCTATGTCCTCCCTCAATCCGACCTGATTGGGATCCCAAACGTTCGAGCAGTATTCAAGAATAGGTCGTATTAGTGTTTTATAAGCAGTCTCCTTTACAGATGAACCACATCTTCCCAGAATTCTGCCAATGAACCGAAGACGACTCTCCGCCTTCCCCACAACTGCCATTACAAGCTTATTCCACTTCATATCGCTCTGCAATGTTACGCCCAATTATTTAATCGACGTGTCTGTGTCAAGTGCTACACTACTAATGGAGAATTCAAACATTACAGGATTCTTTTTCCTATTCATCTGCATTAATTTACATTTATCTATATTTAGAGTTAGCTGCCATTCTTTACACCAATCACAAATCCTGTCCAAGTCATGTTGTATCCTCCTACAGTCACTCAACGACGACACCTTCCCGTACACCACAGCATCATCAGCAAACAGCCGCACATTGCTATCCACCCTATCCAAAAGATCATTTAAGTAGATAGAAAACAACAGCGGACCTACCACACTTCCCTGGGGCACTCCAGATGATACCCTCACCTCCGATGAACACTCACCATCGAGGACAAGGTACTGGGTTCTATTACTTAAGAAGTCTTCGAGCCACTCACATACTTGAAAACCAATCCCATATGCTCGTACCTTAGTTAGGAGTCTGCAGTGGGGCACCGAGTCAAACGCTTTCCGGAAGTCAAGGAATATGGCATCCGTCTGATACCCTTCATCCATGGTTCGCAAGATATCATGTGAAAAAAGGGCGAGTTGAATTTCGCAGGAGCGATGCTTTCTAAAGCCGTGCTGATGCATGGACAGCAGCTCCTCTGTCTCAAGGAAATTCATTATATTCGAACTGAGAATATGTTCGAGAATCCTGCAACAAACCGATGTTAAGGATATTGGTCTGTAATTTTGAGGATTCGTCCTTCTATCCTTCTTATATACAGGCGTCACCTGCGCCTTCTTCCAGTCGCTCTGGACTTTACGTTGGGCAAGAGATTCGCGGTAAATGCAAACTAAGTAAGGAGCCAATGCAGTAGAGTACTCTCTGTTGGTAGGATATGTTCTGAGGCATCAAGGGATCACCAATTTAGTACTGGAGGAGAGTGTGGAGGGTAAAAAGCGGGAGACCAAGAGCTGAATACACTAGGCAGATTCAGAACGATGTAGGTTGCAGTAGGTACTGGGAGATGAAGAAGCTTTCACAGGATAGAGTAGCGTGGAGAGCTGCATCAAACCCGACACTGGATTGAAGACCACAACATCAACAACAACAACAACTTGTGACAAGGTGTGCTTCGATCGTTTAGAGAGTGAGTATTTCTCTCTGTAATAACCTTCGAGAGGTATGAACAGAGATACGACCGAAATTTCGCTATACTAAAACTCCATATATTAAAAAATTGCCTATTATATTGATGTCATACATCACGATAAATAATTGCATCGGTCACAACAACATTTAAATGAATTAAGAAGAAAACGGCTTTTCCAGCACTGACAGTGTAGTAGCCTGATATTCGCAGCTGCTTTATGTAAGGATAACTGAGATTCGTTCCCCAGACACTCTCAGCTTCACGACGTGATCAAGGCGAGTGACTCGGTCTTGTGAGTCCAACCGTGGACCGGCTTGTTTAGCTAACTACCAGTCTCATGGTCCGCTGACTGGCTGAAACGAGCTACAAGCAGTTTCCTCCCAAAGCCAGAGACGCAGGTCAGGCATAGAAAAATACTTTTTCAGATATGCGGAACGCATCTTTATCAAACCTTCTACATCAATTTGGATTCCAAACTCGAAACATTTTGTTTCCAACAATGCATCTTTCTACAAGACTATTAGACTGACCGTGTTGTCTGGAGCGTCATCGAAAATCGTAAATATCTGATCCGTGTAACAGATTCTTACATTCGTAACAAGCTATAACATCGTCTTATCCTCACACAATTTCTGGGACATCAGCAGTGGTCTTGGACGGAATTTGCTTCCTAACGTTTCCTCTTCTACCGGAAATATAGCGATATGAAGAGAAAACGAATTGTCGCTCTCATCCCTACAAAGCCGCCATGTCGTGACGTTTAAACTACTATGTTTTTACTTAAACTTCGATAACTGAGTGAAACTTCTTAGTTTTTCACTGAAACTGCAGAATGCAACTGAACCTTCTTAAACTGATGAATGCTACCGAACCTACTGCACGCTGCTGAGTGAAACTGAACCTACTGTCTCTTTACTCGTTTTTATCATTTCATTTCACTGATCTACAGAGTCTTCCCTGACAAATACAACTCAAACTTATCCTATTCATTTAATACCCACAATATACAAGCGCAACGCAATCTGACTGCAAATAATGAACACCAAAGAATGGCCCTAATTTAGAAGAAATCCTAACAATAACCCATATGTTTCATAAGTCACGTACCTCACAGAAAATCTTCATGTCACGAACAACATCAAATACGGCAAGCAGCAACTACAGCCAGCTAAATAAAAATATTCTAACTACTATAGGCTCTGACTACTAGGGGGCATATGATTAGCAAAGGAAAGATTTTGTTGCAGAGCAAACAATGTATTTAGCAGGTTCTACCTTAATCATGTGACATTCAGTTCCAAAATTACATTATTATCAGTAATTACATTTCCCAAACATTAGCAGATACATCAGTCGTCCATTTCCAATCAATACTAAATCTCCATGAAGCACACATGTCCAAACCGTCCGTTCGCGCTAACAAGCCTCACCTCCACCACTGTTATCTATTAACTTCCTACTGCGAATCCTTCCAGCCACAGAGTCTCTTAGGGAGGGCTGTCAGTGATATTAATGCAGTCTATAGCGATAGCGCAGCCAACATAGAAACTTATAATCAGGCTACCTACAACGTTTTGCAAAATACTGAGAAGTTGAGCTGAACAGAGTCTTTAATTTCAAAGTTCGCTGCATTATTTATTGTAGCCAAAGCCCAAATCTGTCTAAATTGAGTCGTTTACTGAGGCCGTGGTTAAGTCTGTTTCACCTTACCTCTTCTGGAGAACAGTCCCCAAGGACAATCTGACGCAGCCTCTACGGCGACTGAAAGAAACGAACAGGAATTATGAATTTCTGTTGCTTCTTTAAACAACGTTGGCCAGACCTGTACAAAGCTTTAGTTTCAGAGCATATTTTTTGGTGATCTTCTGCAAAAAGTGTATAATCTGCTTCTGGAGATTTGACTGTACCTTTTGTTTCTTAAATCAAATGTCTAATGTCTTTTCTTCTGATTAAATCGTACTTCTTGAACCTGTGTACGCTGATTCTTTTAGCCTAATTAGCCATAAGTAGACTCCCCCGTCTCTCCGACCTAGGATTATAACTGACGTTTTGTGCAGGTATTTATCGGCCTTGATAAGCTTTACTGTGAACGCCAGTTCTTAAATTTCTGTCAATACTTATAAGTTCTAGAAAATAAAATGAGAAAAAAATCCCATTATTGACTGTAGGCTGCAATTAATAGCCCACAGCCGAAAAAAATTTAGACCTATGAGAGCCTCTATTCTCTATAAGATTACACAGCGTACATCTCATCAACGTCAGAAAATTTTATGTCAAATTTCAAGCCCTAAATGCAGAAAGCTGCAACATGTGAAACGGTCGTGAAAGCGTGCACAGAATACTTGCAGCTGTGTGCGGCCTACTGGGGCTTGAACCAATGCACAGGCCGTAGAATACGACGAGATGGGTCAGGCCGCACCACCCAGACCATCAAATGGCTCAAATGGTTCAAATGGCTCTGATCATTACGGGACTTAACATCTGAGGTCATCAGTCCCCTAGAACTTAGAACTACTTAAACCTAACTAGCCTAAGGACACCACACACATCCGTGCCCGAGGCAGGATTCGAACCTGCGACCGTAGCGGTCGCGCGGTTCCAGACTGAAGCGCCTAGAATCGCAAGGCCACACTAGCCGGCCCCAGACCATCTCCCGAGAAGATCGACACCTCATCCGAATGATATTGCAGGACAGATTTGTGTCCTCCTCGGCCCCTGGCGCAACAGTGGAACCTCGTAACACACTATCAGGGGTGACAGTCCGTCGCCGTTTGTTACGGCACGGGTTACGTGCGTGTCATCCACTTCTCCGCCTACCTTTGGCGAATGTGCGGAAACATGTTAGACGGCAGTGGTGTATGGAACGACGTCACTGGGGACAGGAATAGCATCAGATAGTGTTTTCGGTCGAATCTGAGCAGCCGTATTAAATTGTTTGCAGCTGATGCTGTCATTTATTGCCTAGTAAACTCATCAGAAGAAAAAAATAAACTGCAAAAAATTTAGAACAGATATTTGAGTGGTACGAAAATTGGCAATTAACCCTAAATAATGAAAAGTGTGAGGTCATCCACATGAGTGCTAAAAGGAAAGTAACTTCGGTACAGTATAAATCAGTCTAATCTGGCCGTAAGAAATTACAATCACGAACAATTTAAATTGGAAAGAACACATAGAAAATGTTGTGGGGAAGGCAAACCAAAGACTGTGTATTATTGGCAAAAAACTTACAAAATGTAACACATCTGCTAAAGAGACTCCCTACACTACGCTTGTCAGTCCTCAATTGGAGTATTGCTGCGCGGTCTGGGATCCTTACCAGAGAGGATTAACAGAGTACACAGAGAAAGTTCAAAGAAGAGCAGCACGTTCTGTATTATCGCCTAATGTCACGGCCATGATAAAGGGTTTGTGATGGACATAACTGAAAAAGACGTTTTTTGCTTCTCACGAAATTTCAATCACCAAATTTCTCCTCCGAATGCGAAAATATTTTGTTTACGCCGACCTACATAGTGAGAAACGATCATCATAATAAAATAAGGGAAATGAGAGCTTACACGGAAAAATATAGGTGTTCGTTTTTTCAACGCGCTGTTCGAGAGTGGAATAATAGAGAGTTATTGTGAAAATGGTTCGACGAATTCTATGCCAGGCGCTTACGTGTGATTTGCAGAGTATCCATGTAGGTGTAGAGATGTAGATAGATCCAGGTTCTGTTTGTTTGATAATGATGGTCGCATTTTGGTTTCCCACAGACAGGGGGTGTGGCATCACAGCCACTGCATTCGGGCGAGACATGCACCACCAACTCAAGGCATTACGATGTACTGTGCTGTTGAATACAACCACAAATCATACACTCCTGGAAATGGAAAAAAGAACACATTGACACCGGTGTGTCAGACCCACCATACTTGCTCCGGACACTGCGAGAGGGCTGTACAAGCAATGATCACACGCACGGCACAGCGGACACACCAGGAACCGCGGTGTTGGCCGTCGAATGGCGCTAGCTGCGCAGCATTTGTGCACCGCCGCCGTCAGTGTCAGCCAGTTTGCCGTGGCCTACGGAGCTCCATCGCAGTCTTTAACACTGGTAGCATGCCGCGACAGCGTGGACGTGAACCGTATGTGCAGTTGACGGACTTTGAGCGAGGGCGTATAGTGGGCATGCGGGAGGCCGGGTGGACGTATCGCCGAATTGCTCAACACGTGGGGCGTGAGGTCTCCACAGTACATCGATGTTGTCGCCAGTGGTCGGCGGAAGGTGCACGTGCCCGTCGACCTGGGACCGGACCGCAGCGACGCACGGATGCACGCCAAGACCGTAGGATCCTACGCAGTGCCGTAGGGGACCGCACCGCCACTTCCCAGCAAATTAGGGACACTGTTGCTCCTGGGGTATCGGCGAGGACCATTCGCAACCGTCTCCATGAAGCTGGGCTACGGTCCCGCACACCGTTAGGCCGTCTTCCGCTCACGCCCCAACATCGTGCAGCCCGCCTCCAGTGGTGTCGCGACAGGCGTGAATGGAGGGACGAATGGAGACGTGTCGTCTTCAGCGATGAGAGTCGCTTCTGCCTTGGTGCCAATGATGGTCGTATGCGTGTTTGGCGCCGTGCAGGTGAGCGCCACAATCAGGACTGCATACGACCGAGGCACACAGGGCCAACACCCGGCATCATGGTGTGGGGAGCGATCTCCTACACTGGCCGTACACCACTGGTGATCGTCGAGGGGACACTGAATAGTGCACGGTACATCCAAACCGTCATCGAACCCATCGTTCTACCATTCCTAGACCGGCAAGGGAACTTGCTGTTCCAACAGGACAATGCACGTCCGCATGTATCCCGTGCCACCCAACGTGCTCTAGAAGGTGTAAGTCAACTACCCTGGCCAGCAAGATCTCCGGATCTGTCCCTCATTGAGCATGTTTGGGACTGGATGAAGCGGCGTCTCACGCGGTCTGCACGTCCAGCACGAACGCTGGTCCAACTGAGGCGCCAGGTGGAAATGGCATGGCAAGCCGTTCCACAGGACTACATCCAGCATCTCTACGATCGTCTCCATGGGAGAATAGCAGCCTGCATTGCTGCGAAAGGTGGATATACACTGTACTAGTGCCGACATTGTGCATGCTCTGTTGCCTGTGTCTATGTGCCTGTGGTTCTGTCAGTGTGATCATGTGATGTATCTGACCCCAGGAATGTGTCAATAAAGTTTCCCCTTCCTGGGACAATGAATTCACGGTGTTCTTATTTCAATTTCCAGGAGTGTAGTTGGTGCCTGTCCTGGGCGCTTTGTGCGCGATACACCAGGCACCATTTTTCGGCAAGACGATGCACGACCATGTGTTACTGCACGGACACGTGCCTTGTCGGTGTCACAGGATGTCAGCCTTGCCCTGGCCAGCCAGTTCACCAGACTTGCCGCCAATCGAAACTGTGTGGATATGGTGAAAGGACGGGTGCAGCGCTATGACACAACACCAACCACCACAGATGAACTTTCGAACCACGTGAATGCAGCATGGTTGGCTATACTACAGGACGCCATTCGCGCCTTATACGCGTCGATGCCATCACGCGTGGAGCAAGTTATCAGGGATCATGACGGACCCTTCCCTACTAGGCAACAGGTTACATGCGTAACCGAGGTGACTGAAATGCTCGTCATTTCTGCAGAACATACTAAGGCCTGTGAATATGAACGTCCTGTCTCTAGTCGTTTAAGGTGTTCTATTTTTTTCCCCTGAACGTGAGTGTATCAGCAACAGAAATTGGGATGGAATGATTTGATTGTTAAGAAAATTGCAAATGGCAATGAAAGAATGTATGTTGGACCGGACCCTTGCATTCCGCAAATAACTAAGCTATTTAACGTGGATTACAGATCGCACAAAAAGTATTTAAAATACGCATAATGACTTCCGACCTAGTAACAAAGTCTTCCTTCTCTCATATTGAGCCGGTCAGAGTGGCCGAGCGGTTCTAGGCGCTACAGTCTGGAACCGCGCGAACGCTACGGTCGCAGGTTCGAATCCTGCCTCGGGCATGGATGTGTGTGATGTCCTTAGGTTAGTTAGGTTTAAGTAGTTCTAAGTTCTAGGGGACTGATGACCTCAGAAGTTAAGTCCCATAGTGCTCAGAGCCATTTGAACCATTTTGAACTAACCTAAGGACATCACACACTTCCATGCCCGAGGCAGGATTCTGACCTGCGACCGTAGCAGACGCGCGGTTCCAGACTGAAGCGCCTAGAACCGCTCGTCCACAGCGGCCGGCTCTCATGCTCTCCTTGCTTCATCTGGTATGCGTTCTTTTGCTTCCAGAGTATGAAATTACTTCATTTTGTCGACTGCGTGGGTCCCAATTTTTTACAATGAATCTCATTTATAATTAGTTACTTACGATAATGTTGACTGGACTGCATTATTCAAAATTTTGAAGAGAGCAATGATACAATACACGGAGTGAAAGGTAATTTTCAATTTTTGCAGGAACCAGACAGCCGTTCTAAGATTAGGATATGAAAGGGGAACAGTGGATGCCAAAGGAGTGACACAGGCTTGTAGCCTATCCGCGCTGTCGTTTAATTTCGATATCGAACAAGCTGTAAAGGAAATGAAGGAGAAATCTGGATACGAAAATAAAGTACACGAAGGAGAAATAAACACTTCGAGCTTCACCGATTACGCTGTTACTATTGTCAGAGGCGGCAATGTGCTTGGAAGAGCAGCTGCTCAGATTGGATAGTGTCTTGAAGAGAGATTACAAGGTGAACATAAAGAAAAGCAAGACAAATCATGAATGTACTCAAGTTAAATTAGCTGATGCTGTGGGAACTAGATTAGCCAATATCTGGCAATAGGAAACTAAAAGTGATAGATGAGTTTTGCTGTTTGAGCCGGAACCAGCCGCACAGTGCATGACTGCAGCGCCTTAGACCGCTCGGGGAAATTTGTTAATATCGAATATAAATTAGTAATTTAATAATAATAATAATAATAATAATAAAAATAAGTATTAGGTAGTCTTCTGTAAAGGTTGGTGACACTGTATATATTGTTTATTTATCGTATGGCAGCACATATACAAAGACTGCAAATTACTATATGTCAACATTTAAGAACAGCTCTCCAGCGTAAAATACCGCAAATAACAACAGATGTAGATGGATGGATATTAAGGTCTTCTATGTATTTTCTAACATCATTCGTTGTTGTTAGGAAATCTTCGGAGGGTCCCTTGTAGGCACGTGCGGGACATGTCGATACAACATGAGCAACTGTCTGTCGTTCGGCCCCACAGTCACAGGATGGTGATGAAGATATGCCGCATTTGGAAAGAGTATCTGCACAACGTCCATGAACCGTTCGGATGCGGTTTAAGACAGTCCAGACTGGTCGAATCCAGGGGGTTTCTTCTGGATGTAGGGCAGCTTCACGCATTGTGGGGCAACAGTTTTGTTGCCAGCAGCGTTTCCATGTATATAAAAATAGTAAAAGAACAGCTCACAAAATTATAGATCAATATCATTAACATCGATTTCCTGTAGAATTCTTGAACATATTCTCAGTTCGAAAAGAATAAATTTCCTTGAGGCGAAGCAGCACGGTTTTAGAAAGCATCGCTCGTGCGAAACTGGTATGCCCTTTTCTAACGTGATATCCTGCGAACTGTGGATGAAAGGCATCAAGTAGATTCCATAGTCCTGGATTTACGAAAAGAGTTCGGCATGTTGCCCCACTACAGACTGTTAACGAGAAGTTCGAAGACTTCTTAAGTGACAGAGCCCAGTACATTGTCCTCGACGGCGAGTGTTCATCAAACACAGCGGTATCGTCATGGGTGTGTGATAAGACCACTATTATTCTCTATATATATAAATAATCTGGTGGGAAGGGTGAGAAGCAATCTGTGACTGTTTGTGATGCTGTGATGGTTCACATGGCTCTGAGCACTATGGGACTTAACATGTGAGGTCATCAGTCCCCTAGAACTTAGAACTACTTAAACCTATCTAACCTAAGGACATCACGCACATCCATGCCCGAGGCAGGATTCGAACTTGCGACCGTAGGAGTCGTGAGGTTCCGGACTGATGCGCCTAGAACCGCTCGGCCACAACCGCCGGCTGATGCTGTGATGTACGGAAAGGTGCTGAAGTTCAGTACCTGCAGGAGGATACAAACTGACTTTGACAAAATTTCAAATTTGTGTACTGAATTAAGAAAAATGTAAATTAAAGCAGTCGAGTAGGGAAAACAAATCTGTGAAGTTCGAACACACTATTAGTAGTATGTTACTTAAATATCTAGGCGTAACGTTGCAATGCGATGTGAAACAGAACGTGTATATAAGGATTTTAATAGAGAAGGCAAGTGGTCGACTTCGGTTTATTGGAAGAATTTTAGAAAAGTATGGATCACTTGTATGTAGCGCGAGCCACTCTTGATTACTGCTGGAGTGTTTGGGAACCGCACCTGGTCGGATTAACGGAAGACATCGAAGCAACTCAGTGACAGGCTTCTACGAGTATATTTGTTACCGGTATTTTCGAACAACACACAAGTATTACTGAGGTGCTTCGTGAACTCAGACTGGAATCCCTGGAGGGAAGGCGACATTCTATTCGGGGAACACTACTGATCAAATTTGGAGAACCGGCATTTGAAGCTGAGTGCAAAACGGTTCTGTTGCCGCCAACGTACATTTCGCGTAAGGACCACTAAGACAAGAGACAATAGGGCTCGTTCGGATGCATAGAGACTATAATTTTCGCCCACTGCTCTGTTTGCGAGAGGAACAGGAAAGGAAATGACCAGTAGTGGTTCAGGACGCGGTTCACCACGCACCACACGATAGTCTGTGGCGTATGTATGTAGATGTAGATGTTTTTGTCTGGAGGAAAGCTTTGTATGGAAATGAAACGTAGTGATAAGTAGTTTAGACGAAAATGGAAGCTGTTGAAAGTCGCTTTACAGAAGAATGCTTAGAATTAGATGGTTAGATGGGATAACTAATGAAAAGGTCTTGAATCGAATTGACGGGAAAAAAAAGAAATGGATGACACAATTTGCCCGAAAGAAGAGTTTTGTTGATAGGGCACATCCTGAGGCACCAAGGAATAGTGAATTCGGAAATGAGCGATGTTTAGAGGGGGGGGGGGGGGGGCAGATCGAGAACAGATTGTAGAGGGAGCCAAGCCACGACTACAGTAGGGAAGTTCAGATGGACGTCGATTGCAGTGGTTACCAGAATATGGAGATTGTAGGGGAAAGACTAACGTGGAGGACTGCATCAAATTAGTCTTTGTATTGTATACCACCACCACTTCATCTACAAATAGGCGTCGTTCGGAGGCATACAGACAATAATTTTTCACCAATGCTCTGTTTGTGAGTGGAACAGGAAAGGAAATGACCAGTAATGGTAAAGGGTACGGCTCACCACGCGTCACATGATAGCTTGCGGAGTATGTACTGAAATATTTAGCCCAAGTGAGAAATTACCCAGATACAGAGAAATAGTAAATTAATTGGAGTTTTTAACACATGATAGGTACACTGGCTACACTGGCTACACTGCCGAAATAATAATTGGGTATCGTGAATTGTGATGTGTGGTAATCCAAACATGGATGGAATGTATGGCGAAGGGTCTAGAGTACTGGCAGAGAGCTGTGGCTCGGTCGGCTGCGGGCGTGTGCGTCGCATGCTCGCTGAGCTCGAGTAGGCGATGCGACCGCGACAGCAGACCGCGCCGGTCAGGATACAGGGCTGGCTATTACACCGGCCGTTGCAGCCAAAAACCTGCAGCGGCGGAGGCCGCGCGCCCAAATAACCGGTTCCCGCTGCTACAAGGTCAGTTGTACGGGGCACGTAACAGGCTCGTTCTGCAGTCCACCGCTTGGCGCAGCCTGGCCACATGTGCAGAGTTCGTCCCTTCACTGTCTTCTCTGTCAGAATAGGCCCCTTCTCTCTGTTAACTAATCACCAAGCATATTCCGTCTCCGTATACCTTTTAATGGCTCACAAAGCCGCTGAAGATACTGGCGATGTAGACACTGGAAATACTGGCGGCGTACATTAAAACAGAACTCTCGTGTACGCGGCTTATTCAGCCACTTTACGTAACAGACCGGTTCTCGTTTCTGAAAAAATAGCATTTATTGTAAAATGATTTTATAGCCCAAAGTTATCAAGAAGATGTAAGGCAATTTTGGTGTCACCGCCAGACATCGCACTTGCTAGGTGGTAGCCTTTAAAACGGCCGCGGTCCGCTAGTATACGTCGGACCCGCGTGTCGCCACTATCAGTGATTGCAGACCGAGTGCCGCCACACGGCAGGTCTAGTCTACGAGAGACTCCCTAGCACTCGCCCCAGTTGTACAACCGACTTTGCTAGTGATGGTTCACTGGCTACATACGCTCTCATTTGCTGAGACGACAGTTTAACATAACCTTCAGCTACGTCATTTGCTACGATCTAGCAAGGCGCCATATTCAGTTACTATGTCTTCTGAACAGATAGTATTGTGACTCATGTACCGTCAAGAGCGACGTTCATCATTAATGGATTAAAGTTAAGTATCAAACTAGTTATGTCCGCTTTCTGAATTCTAATTCCTTGTCATGTTCCAGACCTCACTTCAGTATAGTCTTTCCCTCCTCACGCCAGCCTGCGTGAGCTAAAACCCGTGCATTTCGGCCTCCTCTAGTAACACGGTCTTGGCTCTTCTGCCATTTTGTGGCTTACTGCAAGTTCACCGATTTTCTGCTGATTTTGCAAATAAAATCTACATCTACATCTAGATGTACACTCCGCAAACCACCTTGCAGTGTGTCAGAGTCACCAGTGTGCACCAGTGTCATTCCCCATTTCCTGTTTCAGTTGCGATTAGTTCGTGATAAGAACGATTGCCGATAAGCCTCAGAGGACTCATCCCTGTAATTTTATCTTTACGGTCTTTGGGCGAGATACGCGTAGGAGAAAGCAAGATACTTGTTGACTCTTCTAGAAACGTACCCTCTCGGAACTTCAGCAATAAACCATACCTAGATGCAGTACGCCTCTCTCTTGCAACGTCTGCCACTGGAGTTCGTTGATCATCCCAGTCACGCTTTCGTGGTTACTAAATGATCCCGTAACGAAACGCGCTGCTATTCTCAGGATCTTCTCCATTTTCTGTTTCAATCCCGTCTGCTACGGATCCACACTGGCGAGCAATGTTCAAGTAATGGTCGAAGGAATGTTTTGTAAGTCACTTCTTTTGCTGATGGACTACATTTCGTGAAGATTCATCCAGTTAATCTCAGTCTGGCATCCGCCTTACCCGCAATTAATTGTATGTCATCATTCCACTTCAGATCGCTCTATGTGCATGTTCCTAGACATTTTATGGAAGTAGCAGCTTCCAGTGATTGTTCTGCAGTCGTGTAATCACACAATAACGATATTTCTGTCCACGTACGAGGGTCATTCAATAATTAACGAGACAAATTGGTCTGGGGAAAAAACTGTTAGTAGGGCAAGTTTGGTACTTTTACGGCTTTAAGTCGGCACCACTGGGGTGAGCCCTGATCAGCTGATGTATCAACATTGTTTTGTTTATAACCTCAAAAATACATTTCAAGATGGCGAGTCGGCTTGAAACGTCCACATTAGTTGAACAACTTTCTGTTATTCGTTATTTACATGCTGAAGGCGAGAAACCAGTGAATATATACTGTAGAATGTCTAAAGTTTATGGTGAAGGTTGTATGAATCGTGCAAATTTTTACAAGTGGGTAGAGGAGTTCAAAAATGGTCGCGACTCAGTGACTGACGAACACCGTTCCGGCCGACCAGTTGCAATTTCAACTCCCTCACTTGAAAGTCGAATTGATGACGTTATTCGTGCCGAAAGACGTATGAATGTGGACATGATAGTTGATAAGGTTCAAGCTGGTACTGGTACAGTTCATATCATTATCTGTAACAAGGTGAAGTACTGCAAAACAGCCGGCCGGAGTGGCCGAGTGGTTCTAGGCGCTACAGTCTCGCACTGCGCGACCGCTACGGTCGCAGGTTCGAATCCTGCTTCGGACATGGATGTGTGTGTGGTGTTCTTAGGTTAGTTAGGTTTAAGTAGCCTTAAGTTCTAGGGGACTGATGACCTCAGACGGTCCCATAGTGCTCAGAGCCATTTTTGAACTGCAAAACATGTGCAAGATGGGTCCCAAAGGAATTGGCGTGGCTACACAAGGAAACAATGTTGAGAGTGTGCACAGAACTAAAGGAATGCTATGAAAGAGAAGGTGACCATTTCCTCAACAAAATTTTAACTTGTGATGAAACTTGGGTTTACTGTTATGAGCCAGAATGAAAAAGACAAAGCATGGAGTGGAACCACACCAATTCACATGTCAAGACAAAATTCAAACCTAAGCATCAACAGGAACAAATCATGTCGACGGCGTTTTGGGATGCTGAAAGTTCAGTTTTTTATGATTATCTCGAAGATTAGCGTACAATGAATAGCCAATACTACTCGGATTTGCTTTTAAACAAGGTGAAACCAGCCGTGAGAGAGAGGCGTCGTGGATCTCAGAGGAGAGGTGTGATTCTCCAGCAAGACAACATACATCCTCATATTGCTCAACTAACCCGTGAAACCATCGACAAATTGGGCTGGGAAGTATTGCCTCATCCCCCTTACAGTCCTGATTTAGCAACTAGTGATTTCCATTTATTTAGTGCACTGAAGGAGCACTGGGGAAGAGGTTCCAGGACAACGAGGACGTGAAGAAGTTTGTGGGAAATTGGTTCAAACATCAAGATAAAGAGTCCTTTGCAACCGGAATGAAAAAGCATGTAGCCCTTTGGAACGAGTGCATAATGTTCAAGGGGATTATGTGAGTTGTAAGCAATCCTGCAAGAAGCCGATCCCCAGTTTTGCAAAGGCATTCTATGGAGCGACGAAGAGACTTTTAACGTGAATGGCAGATGAACAGACACTGGTGTGGCTACTGAGATTCTACGAAAACTATTGTGGCGATGAAGAGAAGTTGTTCTGGCGTGAGTGTATGGCCAGGAATTTTCACCGGTAGGCTTATTAGGCCTCTTCATTTTACGTTACTAGTATTTATGTAAATTACCTAAATTTGCTTCAAGGAGTGTTTTTATGAATGGAAAATATTCGCCTTTTGGATATCTCCATCTCGTTAAGGAAAAGTTGATATGATAACAAGATGGAGCACCCCCATAGTAAGGAGTTCCTGTGAGAGACTTTCTAAACGGAAACTGTGATGAATGGATCGACAGGTCGGGTACTACTCAACGGAGCCCGTCCGGTTAGCCGTGCGGTCTAACGCACGGTTTTCCGGGCGGGTAGGAGCGCCTGGTCCCAGGCACGAATCGGCCCGGTGGACTTCTGTCGAAGTCCGGTGAGCCTGCCAGTCTGTGGATGGTTTTTAGGGGGTTTTCCATCTGCCACGGCGAATGCGGACTGGTTCCCCTTATTCCGCCTCAGCTACACTATGTCGGCGATTGCTGCGCAAACAAGTTCTCCACGTACGCGTACCACCATTACCCCACCACGTAAACATAGGGGTTACACTCGTATGGTGTGAGACGTTCCCTGGGGGGGTGGGGGGAGGGGGGTTCCACCGGGGGCCGAACCGCACATTAACCATGGATTCGGTGTGGGGCGGCGGAGGGGTGAAGTTGACTGCGGTAGTCGTCGTGGGGTTGTGGACCATTGCGGCTGCGGCTGCGGCGGGAACGGAGCCTCTCTGTCGTTTTAACATACAACATACAACATACAACTACTGAACGAACTCGACGGTTCCAGATATCACAGTCATGAAATACACTTTACTAAAAAGTGAGATTTATTCTGTCAAGATTCCTGATGAATTTGAAGGAACAAATCCAATAAGAATAGAATATCTATAGCACAGCAAAAGTTGTGACAAAATTTGTAAATCATTGTTGAAAAGATGGAATGTTTGGTTAAAACAGCACGGCATCCACTTTAGAGTCTCTTTTGTAGGCTCACTGAACTCTGCATGTGATTCTGCATTGACTGATGATAATTTTGTTAATTTTGTATTTTCACTTGTCTGGTAGAATTACACGATGTGCATTTTTGACAACTGCTTATAGTGACGTATATATATAAGACACAGTTGAAGAGTAATGAAGAGAGTTCGTCACCCTGTCTCAGTCCTGACTGAATTTCAAAATTTTCCGAAATTTCTACCCTGAATTTTAGCTTAGATTTTACAAGATTTTGGGAGGGAGAGCTACCGGCCTTACTAAAATTTACAAGGGTATAAACTACATTCTCTTTATAAATTTTTGGATTGCTGACAAATAGTTTCAGAACCAATGTCTGTTTCTTTCTTCCTGTTCCATAAAAAGTTGTAACTCAATGTCTCCTGGACCGAGCACAAAAACATCTTGAATGCAAAACCGGCGAATATCAAGCAGATTTCAGACAAAACAAATTTTGTCCGAAATCTGCTTGATGTTCGTCTGTTTTGCATTCAAGATGATTTTGTGCTCGGTCCAGGAGACGTTGAGTTATAACTTTTTATGGAACAGGAGGAAAGGAATCTTTCATTAGTGACATGTGTTCTGTCTCTCTTCTCATATAGTGGATGTATCAATGCAGATTCGCAGTGATTCGGAATTTTATCTGTTTGATAACTGTTATGAATGATTAGCGTAATTTCTTTAAAGGTTTTAGGGCTATTTCATTTCACGTATTCTGTAAGAATCATTCTTCACCAGATGCTTTTTTTTAAAACATTTTTACGTGCGTGCCATGCAAGTGTTACCTCTGCAAGTGGAAAGGAATTGTTCATGTTTGAGAAGTTCCTCTTCATTGCCACGTGTAATTATTGAACGACTTATAAGGAAACTTGGTTAAAGGTCAGGCTTCGCGTTAGCTTCCTACGTAATTCAGGCAACCGGTAGGTCCTGTGGAACTGGAATTACGTATGTTATGTAATGAGTACTTCTCACACGTTTTTACTACGAAAGACACACCCAGATAGAAATTTCGGGAAGTATTAGGTATGTTAGATGTGGAAGGAAGCATTCTAGAATATTTGTGTCTTTTTTAAAGAAAAATTATTTGTAAAATATAGCTGAAAACGTGGAAAGCGTATTTATCTTCTCCTGCAAGTTCTTTCAGAACACAACATTGTGCAGGCATTCAAAAGTTTTCTTCGCAACCTAAGAGTGGTTTAAAAGTAGAATGAACATATATGTATGACCCTCACTTTAATGTCCTCTGAAATAATGGTTCTTCTTTTTCTTCGTCACGCTTTGCAAAGTTTGATATTCTTAACGTTGATCACCAAGAGATATTAGTAATTATAAAGAGCATTAGCTGCCTTTGAGGTGGCATTGCTTCAAGACTGCATGTTTCTAGTTGTGTTTTTCGTCAGTATCTTGGGTCTACACATTTCCTAAAGAAAAGCAGACTTCGAAATTACAAAAAGATAAGTATTTTGACGAACTACAATTAGTTTTCTTTACACATGTTTCATGCTGTTATTGCTTGTATTTCAATATGTTGCTACTGCTACTGCTTGTATTTGAATATGTTGCTACTGTTACTGCTTTGAATTCTGAGTTTTTCTTTATATTTTGCATCACTATTCTTCATGCACTTTTCACATTTCTGAGCAGTGTCTTAGCTTAACGTTCAAGTGCCATTTTCGCTCAGACGGCGCATGGAGTGTAAGAGAACGACGAGGGGACTTCGGCAAGTAAGGTCACATGTCGTCCTACGCTACTACTATTGCGTAACGAAAGTTGTTTGCTGCAAACGCGGTTCTGCTGCGGCACAGTTAGCAGGTGCATTACAGTACGCCAGCGAATTGGCGCGACAGGTGGAAACGTACTCTACAGTTAAAATACGTCTACGTTGTACACATTTTCACCGTGAAATTCCGGTAACATATGAAACAAATGAAATATCGGGTCCAAACGTGACGAAATGGTGCTAACAATTTGACCAAGGCCGCTTATTCATGGGTTATGCAGATCGAATAGGAAAGTCATCGCCATGGACCACAGATGACACAGTCCAATCAGTAAGGGATAGATTCGCAGCAGACGCAGATTTTCCAACGATGGAGACGTTCACAGAGTGGCTCCGTCACCATGGGGAGAATTTCTGTCCTCGAGCAACTGAGATCGTTGTTTACAGGGAGTTGATGCCATGTACCTGTGTCGTTTTGTAGTGCAGCATTCAGTAAAGTTACTTAACCTGGCATAATAACATGTAACTTATTTTTTTGAGATCCCCTCGTAGGTGAAACATCGACCTGTCAGAGATGACTCTGATAGCTACGAAAGATTGCTCTTGTCCTCTTTTGAAAGATGTCATAGAAACTTAACTTAAATCGCAACTTGCTTTGCGGAATATTTTTGTATATAACTTGACTGTTTTTGTTTTGTGTATTCACAAATCGAGATGCCGAATTATATGTTGGGAATGGTTTCCCAGCATCTATAATTAAGAGTTTGTTTGTCTGTTTTGTTGTAGGGTGCAGAAACAACTAGAATCATATGCGCCCATGTCAGGACTGTAGAACACGAAGACAAAGAGCGGAGTTAAAAGGGACTATACGTTAATCCCAATCGAAAGAATAGAAGACAGCTAAAAACAGGGACGTGGAGAAAGGTCTATAAGATACGCCACAGAGAAATGGTAGTCCTGAACTAAAGATTAAATCTCCTTCGCTATACTGGTACGACGGATAAAAAGTAAAACGCGGTCGACAGCCCGTGCGTTGTTCGCTAAAACGTCCGATAACTCAGACGGCAAACACAAATGAGAAAATAAGTGGTTAAGAAAGGGCTTTCCGTCAAGAAGTGGCGGACCGTCAAAGGTTGAAGGTAATGAGCACAAGAGTTGGGTCGAATCACCAACTGAAGGTGTACGAAATAGCAGCCACCCTATGTTTATCAGACGAAAGGGTTTGGTGCACTTTAATGAAGAAAAAATAACTACGAGAAAATGTTGGACAAAATAAGTCAGGCTTTTGCATTTAACGTATTCCGAAAGCAAAAACAAACACGAATTATGTACCGTTTTCACGCTGCTAGTTGCTGCGGATGTGACGTGGATCTACATGCGAGAAACGGAGGAGCAACCAGAGCAGAAGGAGGAAGTAGGTGGTCCAGCACAAGAAAGATCTGCTGGGACATAAAAGGGACATTCCACAGACTGTACGCTGCGATATTTCAGTGCCTATACTATTCTGAATTGCGATGCGGAGTTCCTTTGGACATGCATGCACATGTGTACAAGCTGTACTGTTACATCCATTACGTATATTCTACAGCTGATGGTCATCCACATTCGCAGTTGTGAATACATTTAATGTGTTTCATAACGGCTTTCCCGCTCATCGCGAACGGTCGCCTTACCATTTTGCTATCTGTGAACGACTCACGGATAGACCCAAACTGTCATATGTCGTCAACCATAGGTCTACAACCTGTACTCGTACATCCATTATATATATTCCTGTACACGTGAGACATTTTAATTGAAAGTCGCTTGTTCGGCGTCGGCGGATAAATGCGATGGTGCAGTGTCTGTGTTATTCTGAACTGCGATGCGAAGTTCGTTTGGAAATGCATGCACGTCCTAAGGAAGAGGCACTGCGGTGGCTACAGCCGTTATGAAATACGTTAAATGTATTCAAAATTTCGAATAAGAAAAACAGTTAGCTAGCTGTGGAATATACGTAACGGATGTACGAGTACAGATCGTAGACACATGGTAGACGATATATGGAACTTTTTATCTGGTAGCGAGTCGTGCACGGGTAACCAAATAAATGGTCAGGCGACCGCTCCCGATGAGCGGGAAATCCGGTTTCGAGTCCCGGTCCGGCACAAATTTTCATTGTCGTCATTCCATTCTACAGCTGACGGTTGTTCATATTCTACATCTACATCTACCTCCATACTCCGCAAGCCACCTGACGGTGTGTGGCGGAGGGTACCTTGAGTACCTCTATCGGTTCTTCCTTCTATTCCAGTCTCGTGGAAAGAAGGATTGTCGGTATGCCTCTGTGTGGGCTCTAATCTCTCTGATTTTATCCTCATGGTCTCTCCGCGAGATATACGTAGGAGGGAGCAAGATGCTGCTTGACTCCTCGGTGAAGGTATGTTCTCGAAACTTCAACAAAAGCCTGTACCGAGCTACTGAGCGTCCCTCCTGCAGAGTCTTCCACTGGAGTTTATCTGTCATCTCCGTAACGCTTTCGCGATTACTAAATGATCCTGTAACGAAGAGCGCTGCTCTCCGTTGGATCTTCTCTATCTCTTCTATCAACCTGGTACTTATATTGAACCACTTGTGTAAGCGGCAATTAATAATAGAATCAGCATTTCGGCTTTCTCACTTGTGTGACCGCTTCTGCCAGTATTACATTCCTAATCCATTACATACTGAAACATTTCTGTACGTCTTTATGCATTCACAGCGCCAGAGCTACATATGGTGGCCAAAACTAGAACTAATTTTTTTCCGGCGTAAATCGCAGTTGCGAATATATGTAATGTATTAATGATTATACACTGAGTGGCCAAAAGTCATGGGAAGGCACTGGATGTGACGTTAACAGCGAATCGCTCCTCTGTGAGCCCTCAAAAGTCGAGAAATGGAGGTGTTGCTATCGTTTTGGAGAGATACTGCTCCATGCATCTTGCACTAACAACCAGAGCTGTTGGGTAGTGACAGTATTTCATAAATATTCAACTGGCTTAAGGTGGGGTGGTTGGGGGAGAGGGGTTCGGGTAGGAATTTCACAAGAGCGTTCACGACGCCACCTCTGTACAACCAAAGAGCGAAATATCTGGCATTGTCCTGTTGAAACTGGCGTTCTGTAAAGTGATATTTGCGCTCAGAAAAGGCAACGAAATGTCCGCTATCCCCCTGTCCGAGATTTACAACTTGCCCCGCGGGAAGGAGAGTGGTGTTTTACTGCCGTTGAAGAGAGATGGAAGTGCTCGAACAAGAAAGATAATATCAAAAATTTTACATTAGAAAGGTATTTTCTGTCTGAGGCGCTCACATTTTTTTAATCACCGAATCTTTAGGAGGTAGCAGGTGGTTATAACTGAAATACAGCTACTTTTTTTTCCAACGTTTATTGATACATACATAACCCATTTTCTAACACTTTTGATTGGGTGTATTACACTAAACATTGCTACTGTTTTTAAAAAAGTGGATTATTAATTTTTAACACTGCAATGTAAATAAACTAAGTAGAAAGATTAAACAAAATGATCGGCCTCTTAGCCTCTCTGAAATCCTCCCAGAGAGTTGCCGGTCCCTAGCCACGGAGAGGCGGGCTGCTACTACCATGAAACCACTACATTTATACCTTATTTTTGATCCCTCCACCACCATACTGAGCTAACTACAACTACAACGTACTACAAGTCAGAGACTTAAACAAACAATGTATTTACATATTTACATTTCACGCAGAAGATCTTGAGCTCTCAAACGCCTTATTATCACGTCTGGTGGGCATAGCCCCATAATTACCAATAGTGCATCAGTGGGACTGCTATTAAATGCCGCAACGCATCTCATCAAAAGATTCCTTTGTATTAGCCTGACAGCAGCGGCAGGCCGCACCAGAGCTAACCTGTGGGCCCACACACTGGATGCGTGCCCTACTATTGGAGCCAATATACTGTTATGGTAAATATGGATTGCCTTTTAAAGGTAGGTGGAATCTTCTTTGTCCAACTGTCATTCGCTCGATATGCGGAATGAAACTCCATGTCTCATCTAGATATACCCCCAAGTAGCGGGCATATCTCTGTCGCGATACTGGCTGGCCATTAATTCTGACCATGGGTCCGTGTTTAACTTGCCTTTCAAGAGCATATGCAGTGATTTCTGTGGCGCAATAGACATTTCAGTCTTCTGACACCAATCTGTTAACAGATCAAAAGCCAGCTGAGAGCGATCCTCAATCACATTACGAGATCATCCGCATATGCGACGACACCCAGAACTGTAGTATCTCCCTGCAAGACATTCAGCAGTGTTTCCATGTTGATATCCCAAAAAATGGAACCACACACAGATCTCTGGGGACAACCCCGGGACATTCTTTTAGTTACAACGGCACCAGGAGCCGTTATCTTAGCAGGTCTTCCATCACAGTAGGCCTCTAGACAACCATATAGCAGCTGCGGGCACCCTATCTCTGTAAGGCGAGAGAAGAGTACCGGCCAGCTACTCATAGCGGTCCAGTGTGGGCTCTAATTACCATACGGAAGCAAAACTCGCTAGCTGTTCTAACGCGTTAATGCTGAACCGACTTACGCCGGATAGAAAATTAGTTCTAATTTTGGACACCAGATGTAGCTCTGGCGCTGTGAATGTATAAGGACGTACAGAAATATTTCAGTATGTAATGGATTAGGAATGTAGTATTGGCAGAAGTGATTACACAAGTGAGAAAGCCGTAATATTGATTTTATTATTAATTGCTGCTTACACAAGTGGTTCAATATAAGCACCAGATACGTCGACGAGATGCTGCACAGCACTTGATTTTCACCTTCTGGCCAAAACTGGAACTAGTTTTTTCCAGCATAAAACGATTTTGCATTGACGCATTAGCATATTTACCAAGTTTTACTGTCATACGAAAATTACAGCTCTCACTGGACCTCAGGGGCGCCATAATGATAGTTTGTAGGGAGGGGGGGGGGGGGGAGGGCTTATACGCAGAGGTCCAGAGTATTATTAATATTTTGGAAGACGAATGACGGATTATACGTAGCTTTAAAAAGTCCAGTTCCAACCCTGTTAGAAACCTGCTTAAGACCGACTTTTAAATGATTTTCCTGAAAGAAAAAAACAACAGACTACCCTATATTTTTTCCTTTTCGTGAGAGTTAGCAGTGGGAGGGTGGCGGGGACGGCAGGGAGAAGGGGGAAGGGTGGGGGGAGCGGCAGCCTCCCATTGGCCTTGGATATGGGCGCCATTGCTTGACCTCGGTGAGTAGCTGTACTTTAATTATAACCACCTAGTACAATGGAAAACTCCACAAACATATAACGGTAAAAACGAAATTTTGTAGACTGCAGCTCTTCTACTTGACAAAGCTTACTTTAAAGTAAACATAAAGTAGAGGGTGCTCCAAACTCATCATTACAACTTTCAAGATATAATTCCAGAGGTGTGGTTAGGTAGAATGGTGCGGTTTGTGGCATAATATTCGAACAAACCTAAAGGATTAGTAACTGTTCAACAGAATTACATGTGTGTGTTATCTGAAACACGCAGGATATCTAAGAGGTATTCCAGTTCCTCACATGTCTGGACTATCAAGTCTTCATAAACACGTGCATGCTTGCAGCTCCTGCAGGCCCCACACTGGGGTGTGCGGAACAAACATCCTTCTCAAATCCCAAAGAGAAATTTCTAGTGGGGTTATGTCTCGAGACACTGGGCTCCAGGGAATGAGTCGTCCTCTGCCAACCCAGTGACCAGGAAATATGTCGTTCAAAGCCCTTCTAAAGCCATCCTCACACGGGACGAAGCAGCTGCCACTGACGTGGACCTGTGCAGGAAATTATTCAGCTACACAGAACACAGCGTCGCTATCACATGAGGGGTGCTGGTTAGCTTGATTTGCGACTGTAGCGCTGTCCGGCAACAGCTGTCGGCTGTGTCTGGCTGTAACACCACATAGATAGTTTAGGAAAATAGACGCTCGTAAAATTATTACTTTATATCTATAAAACGCGCATCTCCATATGCTATAGTACACATAAATACTGGGTGGTTATAATTGAAATGAAACTACTGGCAGAGGTGCAGGGTGGGATGTAATTAACGTACAGCAGCAAAACTTGGTAGACCTTCTAACGCGTTAACGCAGAACCGATTTATGCTGGGAAAAAAATAGTTCCGGCAACTATGGAGCCGTGAAAATAGGAAAGACGTATAGAAATGTTTCTGTATGTAATGGACAAAAATGGCTAAACAAGTGAGAAAGGCGTAGTACTGATTTTATTAGTAACTGCCGCTTACACGTTTGGTTCATTTGGCACACGTCGACGAGATTCTGTACAGTGCCAGATTTGCATCGGTTGGGCAAAATTGGAATAATTTTTTCTCGCGTACATCGGTTTCGAATTATCACATTGACGTATCTACCGAATTTCGCTGTCATACGATAATTACATCCCACACTTGACATCCGTGAATAGCTAAACTTTAATTAGAACGACCTGGTAAAAACTTCAATATTCATGAACATGTAATAAGACAAAAATTACAGCATCATTTCCAGTCATTATCCTGTCCTGAGAGACAATGCATTTATGTTTACATACCATCGAATATTAGAGGCAATGTCTCCGTTAAATGAATAAGAAAGTGCCACAACATTTTACAAAACGCGAAAGTGAATAAAAAAGTTTTTGGATGCAGCAAAACGTGAACACGTTACCCATGATCTCACAACTCGGCACATCAGTCCACTATGCTGTGCTGAACTTATGTTACATCCATCCTTGTGTTTTATATTACGATCTCTTAAAGACTTTAACCGTCGATATGTTATTACCCGACATTTAATTCAACAAATCCTACCAAGAAGAACACGTTTTTGAGAAAGTATGGCTTAAAAAGGCATACTTTCATAACACGCAAGTCGATATACAAAATGACTAAACACGAAAAGACTTTAACCATCAGTATGATGTCTTGTGTCAGTTTATTACAAAAAGTCGTACCAACAGCATCGCGTCTTCAAGAGATCCTCAATGTACTGGTGCTTGGAAACAGTGTATGCGTTATAATACGGGCTTCAACTGAAAATGAAGAAAACCAATACGGCATCTCATAAGTTCTGCTCGTGACATAGAGAGCGTTCTTCTACATCTACATCTACTTATATACTCCGCAAGACACCGTATGGTGCATGGCGGAGGGTATCCTGTACCACTACTAATCACTTCCTTTCCTGTTTCACTCACAAATAGAGCGGGGAAAACGACTATCTATATGCCTCCACACAACCCCTTAAGTTCTCTTATCTTTGTGGTCCTTATGCGAAATGTATATTGACGGCAGTAGAATCGTTCTGCATTCAGCTACAACTGACGGTTCTTTAAATTGTCTCAATAGTATTCCTCGAAAAGAACGACACCTTCTCTCTAGGGATTCCCATTTGAGATACCAGAGCATCCCGGTAATACCTGCATGTTGTGCGAACCTATTGGTAACAATATTAGCGGTTCGCATCTGAATTGCCTCGATGTTCTTCTCCAATCCGACCTGGTATGAATCACAAACACTCGTACCAATATCCAATGCGTGGTCTCCTTTACAGATGAACCACATTTTCATAAAATTCTGCCAAGAAAGCGAAGTCAACCACATGCCTTCTTTACCACAATTCCTATAAGCTCGTTCCATTTCATATTGCTTTGCAACGTTACGTTTAGATATTTAATGCTGTATTCGATCTTGCTTCTTATTGGCTCAACCTGACGATGTACGTTGCCGAAATATCGCAGAACTTGTCTGTGGTTCATTCCAGACAATGGCTGCTCAACGTGATATAGCGGAAGGGGGCGTCACAAAACTCTTACACTTCCATGTACACGTTAGCTTACTCGTCCTGTGTGAGGACGGCTTAGCGACCGAGTCCCAGTGAGGAGAGGCACCATCCTGCTGCAGCATGATGTCATCTTGTAGTCCTGCGACCTGCGGAAATGCAACCTGTCCCAACACGTCCAGATACGCAGCCAAGGTAATTAACGCCTCTTCACAGAAAACCGGTTCCAACACGTGCTGATCAGACAGAATACATCACACGTTTACCTTTCTACTGCCAAAGTAGGGGATTTTCGTAGACGCATATCGTCACACTGTGTCGGTTTACCTTCCCAGATACATGAAAGAGAGTCTGAGTCATCGCCAATGCGGCTCAGAAGGTTGCAGCAGCGGGTCCTCGTACGCACGAAGCTTCAGTGTCTTGAACAACAACCTTCGCGCTGTGGTTGGTGGCAGCTGCAACAGCCGCGGCGATTGACGGATTGCTCTGGTTGGGCTCCGGATAAATGCCTGTTGCACCTGTTGTACCTGTTGCACATCTGCATCACTCGTGCTTCGATGCTCAGAATTCTACCTCTTCATCACACTTCTGGTTTCCTTGAACCTGATGGTCGGACGTGACGGTGGTGTGTTATTGTAATGTATTCAGAAGTTCCGTTGGACCTAGGTGTCAGAATTGGTCAGTGTTAGATATTCCACACACTCTGCCATTCGCTGGGGGCTAGCCATTTTCGTCAGCAAGCAACCTGAAAAATAAAAGGAAAAAAAGGCTGTATACAATTGTCAGTATTGCCAAGTGCAACATTTATTAACATTGCAAAACTGTATACAAAGGTTGTCCAGAAATTAAGTTCCGATGCGTCGCGAAATGGAAAGCACTGGGAAAATCCGGTAAAGCTTTGCCATATGTGTTGGGCACTGTCTCTAGTATGCCCGTCGATCGTGTCGCGTCGCTCTTTTCAGTTTTGAGTGAACAGTGAGTACGCAAAGATACTTAAGGTGTAAAGTGTCAGGCAAATCCAACACCTTCCATGAAAACCCTAACATGATAAGCAAATCCAGTAGTATGTCACATAGCTCCGAATAAATCGTGACATTAAATTAACCAACGTAATACGAGTAACGAGTGAGCAAATGGAATACCACAGACTAACACAAGAATGCCTAAATGCATGTCATACCTTCCCACGGTGAGACAGACGTAGTTCCGAGGGGAGAAACGAGAGCAGAAGCCGAGAGCAGAACTGTATTAAGCGAGAAGGCCCTACGATACGGGACGTACACCCACGTCGCCAGCTAACAGCTACGACCACACCACCCCCAAGTTTTAGCGTGAGACTTTTTCGCGTCTCTGTTACGTTAGGACCACCCCCCAGCCCATGTTAAAAGATAGAGCCCTCCAGAAGAACAGTATAGATCTTACGATAACGCTAAAAGGACCACACCAGCTGCAAGTTTTAGCGTGAGACTTTTTCGCTTCTCTGTTACGTTGCAAACTTTAAAAACATTGCCCCACCACGAAAAGTATAACGTTTCTCATTGGATAGACAGAATTTTTGTAGGCAGAGCTTAAGGTTAACATTGAGACCCTGATTGGTCAGATGAAAACACAGCCAGATAGTTTTTTTTTTTTTAAACCAACTTCGGTAAATTGTAGTAAGGAGAAGTTAGGAGAGAGTTGTTTCGGAGACGGTGAGGTGAGCGGAGCTGTGCTGTCCGCCACCCCCTGACGAACACCGACAAGGTAATGAACGCACGCAATGCTGCATAACAGCGCATAAAGCTTCACTCAGAACTGCAGAAGTCTCATCTGTTACACCCCCTTTTTGCGTAATACTAGTGTCGATCGTCAATTAAAGCTCATGGTGTTCACATTTGCCACTTGAAGTAAAAATCTGAAACACAATGATTTTTCTGTTATATTGTTATTGAGAAGCCACATCAGCCATTGTAATTTACGACAAGTTATATAAGTAATTAAAGATAATTGAGGGTGACTGTAGACCATTTTGATAGTTTTCTCTCTTGTGAAACTTAATTTAAACCTAGATTATAGATGTGATATGGCATAGGTCATCCTTCGATCCATTGTAGAACTTGGAAACCCATTCAGGGAATATTCGTTCACATTTTTGTTGAACGCAGTTGGTTTTTACCACACTGTATTAAAACATTTCCTTTTATCAATAGTGCAATTTATAAACAATGTTTTGTGAGTAGAATAAAATTTCCAATGGTAAACTTAACTGCTTTTTCGACTTTATTTTACCAGCTAACTAAAAATAGGAAAGCCTTGAACCCCTTCCACTAAATTTAGTTTTTATTAAGATTCTTTTACAGGGAGTGCAGTGGAGCTGACGCTGAAATCATTAAGTATTTGGTTATATCATCGCTAGTCTCACTGAACTCTTCTGAATTCTACATGTCATGTGTGCTCTGGCGTCTCCTTACCAGCAACAGGTCCCAGGTTCAAACAAGTCAATTCCCTAAAAAAAACACGCTCAGAGCACCGTTGCGCGGAAGTGGTAGGGAGACACGATATAGAACAAACAGACACCACGCAGAATGTTTAGAAAGGAATAGCGTCTCCCACCAAGTATAAGCGCCTGGTTAGAGATTTCGCCTGTGTCATTCAGCCCACATAACGCAACTGTTGAGCAGTTCCTTCTTCATGCCAATTCTCGGCCGCACACTGCAGGGGAAATGAAGACGCTCCTGCAGCGTTTCCGATGAGAAGTGTTTGATCACCCACAATACAGTCCGTAATTGGTTCTCCCTGAATCTCATCTCTACTCATAAGAACCGCTGGCTATGAAGACACAATTTTTCCACAGACAACGAACTGCAGACCAGTGCAGATAACTGGCCGAAAGCACAGGCGGTTGCTTCCTATGACGAGGATATTGGAAAGTTGATACAACACTACGACAACACTCGAAGTTGGAACGGCGACTATGTAGAGAAGTAGGTGGAAGGTGTACCTAACTGTTGCAAATAAAACGTTTCTGGTTTTCACTGTGGTTTCTATTTCGCGACCGACCGGAACTTACTTTCTATTATGCAATTTTAAAAAGTCTTACGTAACAAAAAAAATTGAAGTTCACGGTGCATTAAACGATTTTTCATATAATAAGGGCAGAGTATGCATCATACAAGAGGGAGAAACAAGATTTAAACATCTAGAACCAGTGCAGTATGAGGCTATAAGACGGCATATCGTGGAATGCTATGTCGGCCATTGGTGCGCCCTTCTCCCGGAAGCTGGATTTTTATTGTGCTGGTAATTTGTATCGCGGCGTCAAGAGGCTCGGACAGGACGGCCAACACCTCACTGCGGGCACCAACCAATAGGAATTAACCGCTGCGCCTGGGTCACTGCAGCAGATCGTCGTGAATGTTAAAGTGAGCATTTTTAGCAAATTCATTTTGCTCACTAAGAAGTCTGTGTAATTCCTTCCTTTTTCCACTGTAGCTCTCCAACCCTTCTAAACCGTCGAGTCGCCTGATTGTTCCTATACAGAGCATCTCAGGAGGAATGGTCAACATTCAGCGATATGACGGAAACGATTACTCGAAGCAAAAAAGGCTGGTAAACATGGCCTCTAAAATGTATACGTTAAGAGCTATAAGCACTTCTCCATCTTCGATACTGCGAAACATATCTGTCCCACTGCAAGCTCTTTGGTTTCCATGTTTCAAGAGGTGGTGGCATGGATCAAAATAAGAACAAATTGTCCCAACATTTTTGATAATTTCGGTGTTACTTTTAACCAAATACAGTGCTTTTTGTCAAATACCGTGTTTTTCCTCGATATTCCGTATTTTTAACGAACTCAGTGTTATTTTGTGCCAAAATGGGAGCCTTTCTTATTGACAAATTGTTGCTCTTTTCCTTGTCTCATCAGAGTTTGCTATGCGGAAAAGACACTGTTATTTTAAGATTGTTTACGAAACTCAGCCTTGAGGAGATAGAAGTCAACATGCTATTTTACCATTCGATAACTGACAATTAGGAATATTGGTAAATTACAGGCTTTAGATTTACAGCATTGTCATACGGTCCACAGGCAGCGACGTTGACTACTATTCAAAACTTCCCAATTTCAAACCCAGCCACCGTTTAAATTTTAAATAAAAATCATCTGCAGTGACGCCCGAAGACTTCAGACATAACGTCACTCTCGGTCTACCGACGGCCTTATCGTTCAGGGTGGGAGGAGCGGACGGAGGTTCAGGGCACTCTCTTGCCCTTCGGTTGAGAAGCTGCCCCTAAATGGTGGAAGATTCAGCAATGATCAACAACATGAAGATGAAGAAGACAATGGAAACCACTGCGTTAAAGACGCAGGTCATGTGCCCAGTAACTGAAAAGGGTGATAACTTTAAGAGTGCAATGGGAAATCCACTGTTACATGGAGAGGGTATAGCAGATAGGTGGAAAGAGCACACTAGGGGCCTGTATGAGGGGGAAGATTGGTCTGTCAGAAGAAGAAGCAGGACCCGATAGGGAACAGGTAGGGGATCCAGTATCAGAGTGAAAATTTATAATAACTTTGGAAGACTTAAGATCAAATAAGGCAGGACGGATAGATAACACTGCATAAGAACCTGTAAAATCATTGTGGGAAGTGGCAACAAAACGACTATTCACATTGGTGTGCAGACTGTATGAGACTGACAATATACAATCAGACTTTCGGAAAACGTCATCTACACATTCCGAAGAAAGGAAGAGCCGACAATTGCGAGAATTATTGCACAATCAGCTTAGCAACCTATGCATCCAAATTGCTGACGAGAATAATGAACAGAAGAATGGAAGAGAAAACTGAGGATCTGTTAGATGACGATCAGTTTGGCTTTAAGAAAGGTAAAGGTACCAGAGAGGCAGTTACGATGTTGCGATTCGTAATGGAACCAAGGCTTAGGAAAACTCAAGAAACGTTCATAGGATTTGTCGCCCTGGAAAAAGCGTTCACAATGTCACACAGTGCAAGATGTTTGAAATTCTGAGAAAATATGGCTAAGCAATAGGGAAAGACGGTTTCTTTACAAAATGTACAGAAACCAAGAGCGAACAATAAGAACGGAAGTTCACGAACAGAGAACTCGGAGTAAAAGAGAAGTAAAAGAATGATGTACTCTTGCGGATCTACCGTTCGACCAATAAATCGAAGAAGCGATGAAGAAAATTAAAAAAAAAAAGACGGTGCGGGAATGGTATTAAAAAAATGTTCAGATGTGTGTGAAATCTTATCGGACTTAGCTGCTAATGTCATCAGTCCCTAAGCGTATACACTACTTAACCTAAATTACCCTAAGGACAAACACACTCACCCATGACCGAGGGAGGACTTCAACCTTCGCCGGGACCAGCCTCACAGTCCATGACTGCAGCGCCCTAGACCGCTCGGCTAATCCCGCGCGGCTGGTATTAAAATTCAGAGTGAAAGGACATCAAAGATGAGATCTGCTGTCGAGACTGCTATCCTCAGTGAAAGTCTGGAAACATTACAGTCCTGTTTGAATGGAGTGAATGGTTTAATGAGTACAGAATGTAGACTAAGAGAGAGCCGAAAAAAGTAAAGAAGTGTAGCAAAAATGAGATTAGCGGTAAACATCAAAATTGGAGACGACGAAGTACAGTATGTGATTGCATTCCGCTACCATCGAAGCAAGATAACACACAATGGATGATGCAAGGAGGGTATGAAAAGCAGAACTGTACAGGCAAGGAGGGTATTCCTAGTCGAAAGATCTACATACTAAATACCGACCTCAATTTGAGGAACAGCCACGCGGTGTGGCCGCGCTTTTTGAGGTGTCATGTCACGGACTGCGTGGCCCCTCCCACCGGAGGTTCGAGTCCTCCTTCGAGCATGGGTGTGTGTTGTTCTTAGCATAAGTTACTTTAAGTTAGTTTAAGTAGTGTGTAGGTCTAGGGACCGATAACCTAAGCAGTTTGGTCCCTTAGGAATTCACACACATTTGAACATTTGAGGAATACATTTCTGTGAATTTTCGTCAGGGGCATAGCAATGTATGAAAGTCAATCATGTACTGTGGGAAAACCGAGAAAGGAATAAGTTGAAGCTTTTGAGTAATGGGTCTATAGAAGGACATTGACAATTAGATGGACTGATAAAAGAATTCAGGAATGTCAAATCAGTCTTTGGAGAGATATTTTCTGCGCAATATGTAGTGAGGATTATGTTTACGTACGTATGATTCTTTGACAGTAATGTTACTTAAATTGTTGGTGAGTGTGTTACGTTGCTAGAATCTATTACAGCAGCTGTTATATATTTAAACTGAAGGCATACTTAGTGTAGACCTGCTAAGCGTGACCACGTAAAGTTACGAGGATATGAGTAAGCCATGAAAATAGTGCATCGCCGGTTTCGGATAAGCGTGGGAAATAAATTAGTGATTATAGTACAAGTAAGATGTAAAATTCAAATGTATTCTAAGAAATGAGAAAGTTGGCCGTAGGGACAGGGTGATACCATGTAGCAGAATAGTTTCAGTGGTGCTGGCTGGGGCTGTGGAGGCTAGAAACTGCAGGGGAAGATAGAGATTGAAATAGACCCAACAAATAAATTCAAGGAAAAAAAAAAACAGCTCACGACGAAGGAAGTATTCCAATGAGACGGCAGTCGGTAGATGTGATGTCCGTGTACAGACACGTCTTCGCTGGACATCGGGTTTCAGTTCTTGTTCTGGTCATCATGGCTCAGTCCGAAGAGGGACTCATCACTGAAGACAATTCTACTCCAGTTAATGAGATTACAAGCCGAATACATGTCTGGAGACACACTGGCCGCAGTGAGATACCAACCTCACTGTCATCCACCTTACGGCCCGATAACTAGGAGTGATACTATGCGGTACCATTTATTTTCATACAGGAGCCCTTCGGTTGTCACCCCCGTCATCACTACAGCAAGATCTTTACATCTCTTACATCTCTCAGGGAAACATTTAATCGTAAGATCTGTAAGATCAAGAAACTAGTTCAACCTCTGAGTAAGAAGGCACAATCTGTCAGCGTCTAAGACACATCGACGATATTCTGTTGCCCTTCATCTCAAGCCGTCCTGGGCTTACATTTCAGTAGGATAATCCTTGCCCGCATACGGCGAGAATTTCTACTGCTTGTCTTCGTGCTTACCAAACTCTACCTGTCCGGCACATCGTCGTATCTCTCCCCAACTGAGAATGTTTGGAGCATTATGGGCAGAGCCCTCGCACCAGCTCGGGATCTCGACGATCTGACGCGCCAATTGGACAGAATTTGGCACGACATCCCTCAGAAGGACATCTGACAGCAATCAATGCCATACTGAATAATTTCTTGCATGCGGGACAGAGGTGGACCAACGCATTACTCACTTGCTCAATTTGTAAAGCTCTTCGTCTTGTAAAAATGAATCAGATTTACATAATATGGTAATTATTTGTTTGTCTGTACATATACATCACATCTACCGATTTCCGTGTCATTCAGGTAATTCTTCGTGACGTGTCCTTTTTTGTCTTAGCGTGTAGTTGAGGATTTTGGGGACATACGCTACTCTGAGACGAACAGGTTGGCACAGGAGAGGAAGTCGTCGTAGGAAGCATCAAACCCGTCAGAAGACTCGATGTGGCCGAGCGGTTCTAGGCGCTTCAGTCTGGAACTGCGCGACCGCTCCGGTCTCAGGTTCGAATCCTGCGTCGGGCATGGATATGTGTGCTGTCCTTAGGTTAGTTAGGTTTATGTAGTTCTAAGCTCTAGGGGAATGATGACCTCAGTTGTTAAATCCCATAGTGCTCAGAGCCATTTGAACAATTTTTTTGTCAGAAGGCTGATGATCTCCTACTCTCCAATTGGCCCCCTTGTCGTATCTCCCCCTCCCCCCTCCCCCGCCCGCTCACCCTCAACCCTCACACCGCAAAGAAAGAACTGTATCCTTCACAGTGTCATCTGATCTTCCATTGTTTTCCTCTGAAAGTTATTAGAAAATTTTGAATTATCGTGAAAATAAAAACCAAGAGTCTGAACAATGACCAAACGATCAAGCACTAATGATCGAAGCAGACGAAATGGATTAAAATTTGCTAGAACTCGAACCCGGGTCTTCTTGTTCGATAGGCAGAAATGCTAAACATTCCACTACCACAGCACGATGGCCAACATTGCTGCACGAACTACCTAAGCTGAGTGCCCTCCCCAACACAAACTCCAATTCATTTTTCAAATGTGACTATGCCTCAAATGATATCTGAACAAGAAAAGTGTGCCGAGTGATGGTCACATTTTGCTTTAACATTTCCCAAGAATTTCATATTCTGATTGAAACCCAAGAACACATATCTCTGAATAAGATACGTTTATGTGTAATGCAACATCTGCACATATAACGGTGGCAGTAAAGCTACGTAACTTCCCAATTAGTGATTCACAAGCAAGATCGAGCAATTTAGTATTTCAAAAAGTGTGCCCTATGAAACGCACTCTTCATATGCTACGTAAGGACTTCACAAAGTAAGTTAAAAATGGCGTGCCACGATAAGATAATTGCGCAACAGAAGGGGAGCATTGTCAGAAAAAAAAAAAGAAATAAAACGATCGTGTGGCACTGATGGTCGGGAGGTCCCAGCCGGGGAAGTTCGGCGGCCGAGTTGCAAGACTTGTTGCAGGTGACGCCACATTGGGCGAATTTTGCGTCAGTGATAATGAAATGATGTGGACAACAATACAACACCCAGTCCACGAGCGGAGAAAATCTCCAACTCGGCGGGGAATCGAACCTGGGCCCAGTTCATGGTAAGCAAACACGTTACCATTCAGCTAAACAGGCGGGCTGTTGTAAGATGAGAGAACGTGTTACGAGTTTTCCGGAGGCATTCTGCTGTGCTACCGATAACAAGTGCATCACAGGTTTCCTGTCCCGCTTGCCCAATGTGCAGACTGAATAACATCAGCGATAGGCTGCAACCGTGTCTCACTCCCTTCTCAACCAGTGCTTCCTCTACACGCCCCTCGTCTCTGACATCTCCCGTCTGGTTCCCGTACAAGTTGTAAACAGCCTTTTCCTCCATGTCTTTCACCCGAGTTAGCCTCCAGAATTTCAAAGGTTGTATTCCAGTTTACATTGTCAACAGCATTCTCCAGGTCCACAAATACTATGAATGTAGTTTTGCCTTTCCTTAAACTATTTGCTAAGAGAAGTCGTAGGGCCAGTATTGTCTCGCGTAGCCCACATTTCTCCGGAACGAAAACTAATCTTCCCCGAGGTTTTTCTATTCTTCTGTAAAGAATTCGTCTTAGTATTTTGCAACCATGACATATTAAACTGATAGGTAATATACACACCTGTCAGCACCAGATTTCTTTGGAATAGGAGTTATTACATAATTCCCATCAGTTTTCTCTTCTTTGCTCGGTACTGGTTTCCCATCTGAGCTCTTGATATCATACAACTACTTCTCTATCGTCTCCATCTCCTTAATTTACTACATTTTGCAATCTATTCAGTTTAAATCAACAACTAATAAGCAATAAATTGTGGTCATAATCCACATCTGACCTTGGAAATGTTTTACAGTTTAAAATCTGGTTCCGAAATCTCTGTCTTACGATTATAAAATCAATCTGAAACCTTCCTGTGCCTCCAAGAAACTTCTTTGTATACAGCTTTCTGTCATGATTCCTATACAAAGGGCTACCGACGATCAAATTATGCTCTGTCCAAAATTCTACCAGATGTCTTCCTCTGTCATTCCTTTCCCCCAGTCCATATTCACCTGCTATTTTCCCTTCTCTTCTTTTCCTGCTATCCAATTCCAATCCCCTCAACACAGTTAAACCTTCGTCTCCCTTAACTATGTAAATAGTTTATTTCATTTCATCACACAATTTTTCGACATGTTCATCACATGTAGTGCTGATTGGCATATAAACTTGTATTTCTGTGGTCGTTGTTGGATTCGTGTCTGTCTTCGCTACGATGATGCGTTCACTGCACTGATCATAGTAGCTTACCTGCATTCTTATTTTATTATTCACTATTAGATCTACTCCTGCGCTAATCATATTTGGTTTTGTATTTATAAACCTGTACTCAGGGGATCAAAAGTCATCTTCGTCCCGTCCCTGAACTTCACTAACTCTCACTATATCTAACTTTATCCGTTACCCTTTTTAAATTTTCTAACCTAGCTACCCGATTAAGGGATTTAAAATTACACTCTCTGATCCGTAGATCGACACTATTGTATCTCCTTATGACGACATCTTTCTGGGTAGTCCTGGCCCGGAAATCCGAATGGTGGACTATTCCGCCTCAGGAATATTTTATCCAAGGGTATGCTATCATCATTTAACCGTACAGTACAACTACATGACATCGGGAAAAATTACGGCTTTCGTTTCCCCTTGCTTTCCGCCGTTTTGGTCGATGTTACAAGGCCAAATCAATCATTCATCCAGACTGTGCCCCTGCAACTATTGAAAAGTCTGCTGCCCCTGATCACGAAGTACAGCTTGTCTGGCGTCTCGAAAGATACACCTCCTTTGTCGTTGCACCTGTGGTACAGCTATCTGTTTCGCTGAGGCAAGCAATCCATCCCACCAAGGCCAGGTCCATGAGGCTTGGTGACTAAAATAATGTTATTTATCTGTGTAATTTGATATTTAGTGCAACATCCAATAGAAGTTACTTGCCTGCGACGATAATGTGTAATTTACTTTTGAAGCCACCTCGTACTAAACATGCAGGCACCAAAGAGGAGAGTTCTTTTCCACCGCACAGTTGAACATAAACCGTGTATACGCACATTATGGGTGCGAACCAGTATAGCGTAACTTGTCATTTAACTAAACTGCGGTTTCTTGACTCCAAAAGACAGAGAGCTCTTCTCCCTGTAATTTGTAATATGGTCATAATCAAATCATGTAAAAGAAAAGAATTTTTGCAAAAAACAAATGTCTGCAATTTTCACTGAACTCAGCGTACAAAAACGAAACATTACAGACTGCTTCTATGTATTACCTGTGGACAAGGTGTTTGAAAACAAGGCACAAATATAATACTGAGTCGCATAAACTGTTCAGAGCAGTGATTTTTGTCATCTAGAGGGGTAATGACTTACGAACGTCGTAAGCTTGTTGAGTTGACTGAAAATCAGCGTGCGTGATATTTTAAGCCACACTGGAAAAATGCTGGAGACAACAATTTTTCAATGACTAGGGATTTTGATTTCACGCTCCTCTGTTTTCTGTCACTGAACTACTGGGAAGAGGAATGAACAAGAGTTAAGGGGTAGTTACCAGACCACTCCTAAACTTGACAATAGCACTAGGTATTTAGTAGACAGGTATTTCTAGACGTTGGTACGTAAGGATGCTACGATGACAAAAACTATGTTGGAATTTTGATTAACAGGTTTCTAGGGAAAGATGTAGGTAAGTAGTTCATTGAAGATAAGAAAGCATTTTATGGGGTGTTTCCTAAAACACAACTCATCTAACCAAAGATTGAAGGTAACTTTGAAGTAACGCCAGATTATCGAGATGTCGTAATAAACAGTAGGGAACACTGTCCACGATTTGGTGCTCATCAGCTTGGGGCAAGTGGTGTGCGTAATGGAACCTATTAAGTGGAACGAAGAGTCTAATGAGAACACAGTATGGACTTACAGTAAGGAAAGGTAACGCAGTGCGGAGTTGCAGGAACGAGATTCGCAATAAACATCTAGAAATTGACGGTCACGAATTAGACAATGTGAAGGAAGCAAAGTAATACAAGATGAAGAGAGCAAGGAGGAATTGAAAAACAAACTATCGCATGCTATGAGGATATCCCTACTCAAAAGAAGAGTATTATATCAAACATTGGTCTTAATTTGAGGACGAAATTTCCGTAAATGTGTGTTCTGAGCATAGCATTGCTTGAAAGTGAATCATAGACAGCTATATAATCGAAAAGATTTGAAGCGTTTGAGATACGGTGCTATAGAAGAAAGCTGGAACTTAGATGCACTGATACGATAGAAAAATGAGGTTCCCACAGAATCGGCGAGGATAAAACTATCTCGAAATTGACCATAAGGGAGAGCATGTGGTCCCGGTGGAGGTTCAAGTCCTCCCTCGGGCATAGGTGTGTGTGTTTGTCCTTAGGATAATTTAGGTTAAGTAGTGTGTAAGCTTAGGGACTGATGACCTTAGCAGTTAAGTCCCATAAGATTTCACACACTTTTGAACATTTTTGGAGAGCATGATAGAACATCAGGGAATAACTCCCGTAGTGCTAGAGGGAGCTGTAGAGGGTAAAAGCCGTAGAGGAAGACAGAGATTGGAATACAACCAGAAAATAATTGGGAACATTGGGTGCAAGTTCTACTCTAAGCTGAAGAATTTGGCACAGGAGAGGAATGCGGGAGAGCAGCATCAAACCAGGCCAATTTGTACCACCCGGTAAAAATTTCCTGAAATTATGGAAATTATTTTCTTTGAAAGTTCGTTACGTTACAGAGACGGATGGGTTGCAGTAGGCTTGGAAGTGTTTCTCAGAACCCGACAAAATTCGTTACACTGTGTTTGTCACATCAGAGTTATACGTAACTTGAAACACGTTGCTTTTTAAGAATGTGCACGTGGAAGTCTGGAAGCACCGTGACAGAAATAGAAGGATCTTTCAAGGAAGTGAACAATAAAGTATTTGAGTGGTTGTTGTACGTCTTCAGTCTGAAACTCCGATCCAGACTGAAGTCCCTTAGACGCTGTGAAAATGCGTAAGCTAGATTCTGACTTGGTTTTAAGCGTTTCTTTTCTTCCATGTAGGTACGTAGTGATCCACAGTAATACAAACACAAATTCACTCTGCACGTGCTCTGAGCGCAGTTCTGCCTGTCGCTAGTTCACTTAATACCGTGTAACGCGTGTCGCACATTACTGGTAAGCATCTGCCAGATAATCTGGGACTATGTACGTTTCTGTAAAAATCAGAGCTGAGAAGGTATCTACAGGTAGCGATCCCATTAAAAAAGTCAATTCGTTGGCGATTTTTGTTTCAAATAGCAAATGTATGCTCAGTTGCAGTGTTATGCGAAGTAGGACGTATGTTGTGGAGACGAGCCTGTTGCCAGTCAAATGATCTTGACTAATGTCTAAAATAGGATATCATAAGGCACTTAGGAGCCCAGGTGTCTGTATCAGTATCTAAGTCAATGTACACACTCAGAAAATCTTTCTACAGCTCACGGAGGAGAGTACATTGTACCATCGCTAGTCGTCTTTACCTATTCTATTCGCAAACTGAGCGAGGGAAAATTCGAGGTAACTTCAAAAAGTAAGTCACACATTAGCTTGGCGAACCAAGTAACTTTTACTGAACACTGCACTACACTTCCAAACGAGTCGAATACATCACACTATTTTTCAGAATGGTCAACAAGCCTCTGAAAACAACAGGTCGGAACTATAGTTTGCCAGGATGGAAACAAATCGCACGCCTATATTTTATTGACCGGTTTCGCTCTGTAATTTTACAAAATCGTCCTCAGACTCTCTGTAATTTACATCGAGAAATTTAAGCAAAGTGTGACAATATGAAAGCTTACATTGACATTAACGAACACGTTCTATTTACAATGTGGTAACTTGTTTAAAGTACAGTAATTGGCTGATTAAATATCCCCACGCCAGAGATTAAGATGGCTGTACAACAGGGTTTGCAGTGTCCATGATAATTTGCGTCAAATGATAATGTAGTATTGTTATTGAGCGAGATATGGTCCTATATATATATATATATATATATATATATATATATATATATATATATATATATATATATATGTGACAGTCTAAGAAAAGAAGAGACGTACTACGAATGAATCATCGGAATAGGATGGAAACCGGTGGATGTGATGCACATGTGCCGGAAAACAAATGATCACCAGAAACGCGTTGGTCCACCTCTGGCCCTTACGCAAGCCATCATTCGGCTTGTCATTGATTGACAGCTCTGTTGTATGTCCTCCTGAGGATATCGTGCCAAATTCCGTCCAAGTGGCGTGCTACATCGGCAAAATTCGGAGCTGGTTGGCGGGCTCTGCCCATATTGCTCCAAACATGCTCAATTGGGGAGAGATCAAGCGACCTTGCTGGCCAAGGTATTGTTTGGAAAACACGGAGAAAAGCAGAAGAAACTGTCTGCGCGTGCAGGCGGGCATTATCTAGCTGCCCAGGATGGCTTGCCATGAAGGGCATCAAAACAGGGTGTAGAATATCATCGACATTCCACTGTGCTGTACGTGTGCCGCAAATGACAACCAAAGGTGTCCTGGTATGAAAAGAAATAGCGCTACAGACCATCATTCCCGGTTTTCGAGCCGTATGGGGTCGACGGACAGGTTGGTATCCCACCACAGTCCGGGGCGTCTCTACAGACATCTTCGCTGGTCATCGCGGCTCACTTCGAAGCAGGATTCTTCCCTGAAGACAGTTCTTCTTCACTGAATGAGATTCCAGGCTGAAGACGCGTCCCACACAGCGGTGGGATACAAAACTGACTGTCACCCACCATACGGCTCGATAACCCGGAGGGACGGTCTAGTGTGCCATTTGTTTTCGCACCAGGATCCCTGTAGTTGTCATCCACTGTTAGCACAATGGTACGCCAGTGATTTTCTACGCCCTGCTCTATTGACTTTCATGGTAACCCATCCTGGGCTTACGCCCTAGACACGGGGAGGGTTTCTACTGCTTGTCTTCGTGCTTACCACAACTTACCTTGGCCAGCAAGGACGTAGAATATTTCCCAATTTGCGAACGTTTGGAGCATTATGGCCGGGACTCTCCATCCAGCTCGGTATATTTACATTCTTACGTGCCAATTGAACAGAATTTGGCACCATATCCCTCAAGAGGACATCCAGGATCAATGCGTTGTTGACTTGTTAAATTTATGAAGCCCTTTCTCTTGTATAAATCGTCGAGTTTTACTGAAAGTGGAGTCATTTGTTCGTTTGTAAATGTAAACCGCATCTACCGATATCCGTTCCATTCAGAAATAACTCCTTTCTGGTGGGTCGTTACTTTTTTTTCTCAGAGTGTATGTTTTCATCGGTTCGAATAATAAAAAACCACTGCTTTCAATAACTGAACTAACTTTGAAATATGGTAAACTACTGCCATTTGTTACGAAATTCGTATTATTACAGGATATAGCAATTTATATTTCAGTCGCCGCTTTTATGTGAGTGTATACAGACATGCCATTTCTACACAGGATAAATTTCATTATGGTACCATGGAAAATTTAATTTTAACAGTCGCTGTTTCCTCTACAGAAATGCCTGATTCACTAAAAACGGCCAGAACGCTCTACCAATCGTTTAGTTCCTAAACATTAGAAATCCGCTCCTTGATTACGGAGCCATTCGAGAATCGCTGGGTGGATGTCCTCGTAGTTGGAAAGCGTCCCCCTCCCTCCCCCCCCCCCCCCCCCCCCCCCCACTCCACAGGTATTCTCTCATCTGCGAAAGGATGGAAATCACATGGTACAAGATCTGGACTTGCCGATCAGCATCAACCATGTCTGTACGGCCTTGGTCGAATTGTTGGCACCATTTCGATGCGGCTGAATGCTGAATTGTATGTGGTCCATACACCGCCAGATTCTGTGTGCAGCTTAGACGTTTTGCTTACAAAAATGGTATTGTCCGCTGCGCCTCATCTTCGGAGTACGATTCTAGTTGCTGAGTCATCTAACTCGCAGACAGTGATGCACCTGTTATTCATACCCGAGCCGAATTGACTCTGCAGGAAAACCAGTACATGTACTCTCTTCTCACAAAGCGCAACGCTTGTTGCGCAGTCGTCTTAGCGCGGAACGACAAGTGTAACTTAGTTTTTGAAGTTTGCTCGTAATTGTCCCTATGTCTATACTGAGGAGCTAATCTTCCTTATTTTATCCCTAAGTAAACAGAGCATTGGAGGCAATCTGTCGCAAATGCTAATTTTCTTAACTTTCGTAACATTTTGCCGTCCGCACGTCTCGTACAAATTTATTCGCGTAGCGCCGGCAGAGCTAATTCGAATTACTTGGCTTGTCGCCGGCCGCTTATCATCTTTCCGTTGATGACGAGCTTCAGACACTTTGACTTTTGCGCGCTTTAATTTTTCCGGAAATCCTCCATTTTGCCGTATCGTTCCACAAACTCTAATTTTCTTTCCAAGTAACTTATGTGCAAGTTCTACACTGTTATAATAATTATCCATGTAGAGGTGATGTCACTTTCCATAAGAAGGTATCAATAGTTCCATCACTGTTTTAGCTCAAGGCTGTCCAGCGCCGGTATATATCTTGAATGAGGAAATGTATCCCGTACTCGAATGACGCAGCATCCGAATGAGTGTGCCATATTTCATAATTTTTGACGGAGTTTAAACTTTAAAATTTAAAGATTCACGCCACGGTATCATTCCTTCATCAACTGAGATTTTTGCACTTTGAAAAGCCGGTCAGCGTTATCCGGTTAATTGTTGTTGTCGGAAAAAATGTAAAAAAGATAATATTTGTCTAAATCAGTTGCGGGGCATCGTTTTGCGAAGTATCGGTGTGTCTATCAACGGATTCGTTGACCAATAATCACCGATCCTTGCTTCTTCTTACAATTCCCATAAGGATACCTAGCTCAGACCATTTTCTAAGTTCGAGTCCTGTAACGTCGACAAATTTGGCACTTTTTTTATCCAGTTTCCTTCAATTGCAATTTTGACTGTAGTATTGTGGATTTCGTTGCATATATGTTGAAATAGATCGTTCCCAGTATATAATTCTACGATATCCTCGACGCTCTGTGTACGCTCTGTGTATCTTTGGGAAATATGTTTGGACCCGAAGATCCTTCAAATTTATTATTGGTCCTCGGTAAATCAAAGTCTGACCACTGTGCACTGTCTTCCTCATCTGATTCATCCGAATCAGTTGGCAACCGTAGCGTTCGCCGAATTCTTCTCGGACGTATTTCACGATCTTCCGACGATTCTGCTCCACTTTCATTTTTTTGATATTCAATGTCTTCTTCCCAATCGGCCAAGTCGTCCGGAACGTCAGATAAGACGTCAGCGCGTTCATCGTAAATAATCATATCGTCTCTTTCGTCTGTCATGATGAAATAGCACAAGTAGTTATAAAAACAAAACAAAAAACTTGTTGATGTGTGCAACTTATTGATATCTAAACAAAACACGAACAGAATGCAAAAGATACTGAAGTGCAGTCGCCGGCCACTGAGCGATACCATGCACACGACACCACTGTGGTGTCGCCGGCCGCTGACCGCTATTTCGCGCACACCACTGTGGTGTCGCCGGACGGCAGAGTGTTAATAGCGTTTCGCGAAAAGATCTTTCTTCCAGGGATTCCCATTCGGGTTCACGGAGCATCTCTATAGCACTCTCGTACTTCTCGAACTGACTGATGGCAAATCTAGTAGCATGCCTCTTAATTACTTGGAAATCTTCCTACCAAGAGGAAGCCCCGAATATTCGAGCGGTACGCAAGAAACATTTGCACTTGTGTTCTATAAGCGGTCTCCTTTAGAGACGTTGTTGTTGTTGTGGTCTTCAGTCCTGAGACTGGTTTGATGCAGCTCTCCATGCTACTCTATCCTGTGCAAGCTTCTTCATCTCCCAGTACCTACTGCAACCTACATCCTTCTCAATCTGCTTAGTGTATTGATCTCTTGGTCTCCCTCTACGATTTTTACCCTCCACGCTGCCCTCCAATGCTAAATTTGTGATCCCTTGATGCCTCAAAACATGTCCTACCAACCGATCCCTTCTTCTAGTCAAGTTGTGCCACAAACTTCTCTTCTCCCCAATCCTATTCAATACCTCCTCATTAGTTACGTGGTCTACCCACCTTATCCTCAGCATTCTTCTGTAGCACTACATTTCGAGCTTCTATTCTCTTCTTGCCCAAACTGGTTATCGTCCATGTTTCACTTCCATACATGGCTACACTCCATACAAATACTTTCAGAAACGACTTCCTGACACTTAAATCTATACTCGATGTTAACAAATTTCTCTTCTTCAGAAACGATTTCCTTGCCATTGCCAGTCTACATTTTATATCCTCTCTACTTCGACCATCATCAGTTATTTTACTCCCTAAATAGCAAAACTCCTTTACTACTTTAAGTGTCTCATTTCCTAATCTAATCCCCTCAGCATCACCCGATTTAATTTGACTGCATTCCATTATCCTCGTTTTGCTTTTGTTTATGTTCATCTTATATCCTCCTTTCAAGACACTGTCCAATCCGTTCAACTGCTCTTCCAAGTCCTTTGCTGTCTCTGACAGAATTACAATGTCACCGGCAAACCTCAAAGTTTTTACTTCTTCTCCATGAATTTTAATACCTACTCCGAATTTTTCTTTTGTTTCCTTTACTGCTTGCTCAATATCCAGATTGAATAACATCGGGGAGAGGCTACAACCCTGTCTCACTCCTTTCCCAACCACTTCTTCCCTTTCATGCCCCTCGACTCTTATAACTGCCATCTGGTTTCTGTACAAATTGTAAATAGTCTTTCGCTCCCTGTATTTTACCCCTGCCACCTTCAGAATTTGAAAGAGACGAGTTACACTAAAATTCTCCGTGAAAACCCACGTCGATCATTCGCCTTTTCTCTACAAAATTTGCTCGTACCAATTTATGTCGTTTCGTTACGTTACACCTAGATATTTAAAGACATTCAGCCGTGTCTGCTCGTTCTCCGTTCTTACATCTTTGCCTGCTGGCGCTATCCGTCTCTGTCTAGTCACCTGGTGTCGCTTCGGTCACCTGTTAGTTAACTTTTGGCTGTAGTTTCTTGCAGCGGGTTGTTGTCCACATGGACTGGAAGTCGTTCGCTGTCACCGAGAGAGAGACGAGAGGTACATGTGACCTACAGTCAGCTGTTCACGGAGTTTACAGGGCACGTTTGTATAAGCGGCGCCGGCCGGAGTGGCCGTGCGGTTCTAGGCGCTGCAGTCTGGAACCGGGCGACCGCTACGGTCGCAGGTTCGAATCCTGCCTCGGGCATGGATGTGTGTGATGTCCTTAGGTTAGTTAGGTTTAATTAGTTCTAAGTTCTAGGCGTCTGATGACCTCAGAAGTTAAGTCGCATAGTGCTCAGAGCCATTTGAACCACGGCCGGTGGTTGGTAGAGCTGTGATGGTCGGCAATATTTCGGCCTAATGTCGATGCAGCCTGTTTACGCTGGATTAAGAAGGCATAGTTGTTGATGTGGGGTTGAAGTGCTGTTCATTTTCGGGTGCCGTCTGTTCTGCCCTTTGGGTTTTGTGCTCCCGTGTTGAATTTGCCCCCGCTACGCTGGATTTCCTGTGGTTCTCCGTTACTCTGTCTCAAGCATTAAATTTGCTTCCTTGTGCCTCTGTTTGAAATTATCTGAGTGCCACATTTGATGCGTTTTAAAATTTAATTGCACATTTTTGGAAGGTGACTGTTAACAGCTGTCAAGTAATGCATAAAGTGCGTGTTTCACTATTAGCTGCTTTTTTTTTTTTTAATTTTTAACCCAAATGTCGACCGGTTTGTCACAGAACATCCTCACGGATTAGGGTTAACACAGTTTAAGCCACAACATTACATCTGTCATTACGTAAATAATGGCCACGACTCATACGTAAAACTTGCCATGGATTTCAGTTTAATTGCAACTTGTTCAGTGCCTGCTTACCTTATCATTCGTGGCTGAAATTAATCGTGTCACATGTTCTAGGCCGCCATGTGCAGCAGTGACTACTCAGATCGAAATTGAGTCTTATTGGTTTTGGAAGTTATTGCTTCCCTGACTGAGGTTCAAAATGTTCAAATGTGTGTGAAATCTTATGGGACTTAACTGCTAAGGTCATCAGTCCCTAAGCTTACACACTACTTAACCTAAATTATGCTAAGGACAAACACACACACCCATGCCCGAGGGAGGACTCGAACCTCCGCCAGGACCAGCCGCACACCTGACTGAGGTAACGACTATAAAATTGCCTACTGCCGCGGTAAGCAAACGCTAGCGGCCCAGTGAATGTTGGCTTAATTGGGTAATTTAGTTCCATAACTCTGGTAAAATTTTACCCCTTCCAAAAAAACTTAATATTTATTGCGCTAAATCCAATTACTATTGTAGTTATTTGAGTGTTAGCCTCCGAGACTTGCCTTTCACCTTTTAAGTCACTAAAGTTAATGTGTTTGAGTAGGCCTGTGATTTCTTGATTATTACATTAACTTGTTGTTATATTTTATTGTAAAATTAACTGGTTAATCCTCTTATTAATTCTCAGTGCAATATTCTTGTTGTAATACGTAAGGTTTGCTTGGGGCTTGCGGTCACGCTCGCATTCAGTTTCTTGTCTTGGTTTGAGCATTTTCATATATTCTATGGCTATTACGCATTAATTATATATCTGCTTGTTTGCTCTCGGCTGTCTGAGCTGTTCGTAGGGTTTGGATGCGCTGCCCCGGTGTGTTATCTCACCCGTTCATCGGGCGTGGTCTATACGCGTCGGCTGTGTACGTACTGCGGGCGGCGCGCGGCTTCCCGCCTCACCGTAGCCTCTGAGAAGTTGAGGCCATCGTAAGTTGAATTTCTATCTCGCAGTAATAGGGCGTTAATTAAATCTGAAGTGCCCGTTATTATAAGCCATCTTATTTAGACCTGTCTGGCCACTCCTGTTCCTTCCAAGTTGTCCCTGTCTGAAGTTTGGTTTTAACGTAACAGTTTTAATATTGGTATAATGCTCAATTTGTTAAATGGTATACTATTATTCTTCCACATCAGTAACTGATTGATCAAATACTGGGTATTTGCGTTGAGAATTGTTCCTGTGCTCTTGCATAAAATATTAGTACTTAATGGGCCCCAACTCGTCAGATACCACACTTCTGAAATTTCATGTTACTACACTTCTTGCAAGTTATATTCGATAATGCCAAGCACACTCTTTGACCAGCCAAATGTTGGAATTGTAATTTTTATCATCATTGCTGTCACTGTTTGCTCAGCGCTAAGCGCGTGTTTGAGTTTTATTTGTTAGTCCCTCCTAAATTGGTGTATCTTATTCGTTTAAATTAACTAAGTAATTATTAATTGATTTAACTGAAGAAATTTTGGAATAACTGCCTGAACGTATTTACTTAACTGTTCTATCTAATTTTCCTCTCAAATTTGAACTGCTGCTAAAATTTTAAATCTGTTAGTGGCGCTAATTATTGTCATTCATTAGTTGCGCCTTCCTAATTAATTTTATAGCAAGTATCTATTACCATTTGTATTTTATTAGTGTTCTTGGCATCTGTACAAGAAAAGATTGTTTCATTCTTGTGAAGTAACAAATGACTTGTGATAAACGGCCTGCACCTTTCCCACTCCCGTTTAGTTGTTCCTTTATCCTGGGGCATCCACTGACATTTCAGAAATTACCGAGTCAAGTACCGGGTCATTAATACTGTATTCGAATTTTACAGGATTTAAATGTTAATAACAGTCAACACAGCTGTATTTCGATCACGTTTATTACGCTGCCGTCGGTTTCGTTCTAAACCAACGTCTCAAGGTAACGATAAGTTTACCAACGGCTTTCGTAACTAATTTATGCGTGCTGACCAGACATTTTTGAATTATGACCCGTAACATTTCTGACACTTTATGAGAATTAGTTACGAAGACTACTGATGAACTGCAGGTCACCTGAAGATGTTCATTTAGAAGGAAACCGGTTGTGGCATAACTAACGCACCCTGTTATTAATACATGTCTAATGGTCCTTGACACTTAGATTACTCAGCTGAGGAGCACAAGATGATCAAAATAATTACATGATTATTTCCTCTTTGCACTCGAACGAATTCAAATATACCCACATATAAAGCATTGGCCCGCATCTCGTGGTCGTGCGGTAGCGTTCTCGCTTCCCACGCCCGGGTTCCCGGGTTCGATTCCCGGCGGGGTCAGGGATTTTCTCTGCCTCGTGATGGCTGGGTGTTGTGTGATGTCCTTAGGTTAGTTAGGTTTAAGTAGTTCTAAGTTCTAGGGGACTGATGACCATAGATGTTAAGTCCCATAGTGCTCAGAGCCATGTGAACCATGTGAACCAAAGCATCAAACGCATCAAACAGAAGTTTCCCCAAGTCACCCTGATTTCTCTCCCCCTGCCCCCTTCCTCTCTCACCGCGTTGACCGAACTTGCCACGTATAGGCACCATCAAAGAGACTCATATTGTTGCCTGTCCTATCCGAAAGATCATTTATGCACTTGGAGGACAAGAGCACACCATTAACAACAGGACACTCCTGGATTAATTTTCTCGACTGATGAACACACGAGGTTCATAACAACGCACTGGATACTGTCACTGAAAATGCGTTAGACCAAGCCACGTATCTGAGAACACATTTTATATATTAACCATCTTTAGTGTGGTACAGTGTCAAATACTTCCTGGAAGTCTAAGAATACGCTCGTAGAAACTGCCTGTAGGCCTGGATCCATAGTTCATTGCATGTCTCATGTACAAGTGAGGCTTCCTAAATCCGCACTGATTTGTGGGTAGCAACTATCCTAGGATACTCATTAGACACTGACGAAAAAAAATCGAAACACCAAAAAATTAGTAGTGTCGGGTAATGAAATTACACCTATATATTTGTCTAGGGTAATATGTTTAAGTGATTAACATTGCAGAATTACAGGTTAATGTAAGTGTGCGATGAGCAATGGCAAATGTGAAATGCTGGTAGATTAATAACTGGTGTAACCACCAGAATGTTGAATGCCAGTATGCAAACATGCATGCATTATGTTGTGCTTGTGCCGGATGACAGTTTGTGGGACGGAGTTCCATGCCTGTTGTACTTAGTCGGTTAATAAAGTGACGGTTAATACTGTTTGTGGATGTTGTTCCACATGTGCTCGATTGTAGACAGACTGAGTGATCGAGAAGGCCATGGCAACACGTCGCCATTCCGTATAGCATGTTGTGTTGCAACAGTGGTATGTGGGCGACGTTATTCTGTTGGAAAACACCCCCTAAACTGCTATTCATGAACGGCAGCACGACACGACGAATCACCAGACTGACGTACACATTTGCAGTCGCGATGCGTGGGATAGCTACGAGAGTGCACCTGATGTCATGCGATCCCACCCTAGACCATAATTCCAGGTGTTGGTCCACTGCATCTTGCACGCAGACAAGTTGGTTGCAGGGTCCAATGCTGGCAGGTTGGTTGTAAGCCCTCAGCTTGCCTCCTTCTAACCAACAAACGGCCATCACTGGCACCGAGGCAGAGCCAGCTTTCATCAGAAAACTCAAAGGATCTCCACCTTGCCCACGAAAGATCTCTCGCTTGACACCATTGAAGTAGCAAGGGCGGTAGGTTGAGGTCAGTGGAATGCGCTTTATGGGGCGTCTGGCATAGAACTGTCCTTAAAGTAAACGATTTGTAACAGTTCGTTGTCTCACTGTGGTGCGAACTTGTGCTGAGATTACTGTTGCAGATGCAGTACGATGTGCTAGAGGCATACACCGAACAAGACTGTCTTCCTCTCGGTAGCGCCACGTGACCGTTCGGAGTGGGTCGTCATGCGGCATTACATTCCTGTGAACACAGATACCTGTAATCATGTACAGTGGCTACATTACTGTTGAGTCCTTCCGTAATGCTGCAGAAGGCACATCCAGTTTCTTGTAGCTTTGTTACACGGCATCGTTCAAACTCATTGAGGTTCGATAGTGGCGTATTTGTCGTCTTTAAAGACATTCTTGACTAACATCATCTCACCACGTCCAATCTCAAAGGTAACTAACGATCGTTACCGAGTGTATTTAAAGTAAACCTGATTTCCATCCCCATAGTGGCGTTACTATCGCAACTCTTACGCGACTGACGCGAAATTTGAATAGACATCGTTTTTCAGGTGTAGAAACTCGTCTATCAACTTCCGTTTACATCGCACAACTCTTTATTGGTGCTGAATTTTTTTTTCGTTGTTTTATTTTAGCTTAGAACGTACTGAAGGAGCGCTCGTCACCCACACTCCACTGAGACTTCGTTGCCTCAGCTCGCAGCTGACTCTCTTTGCCGATTCGGTCCTCATAATCAGCGCTCCTTATCATTGTTTCACGTTCATTGACACTTCTCCTTACCCTGTGTGGAACTTCAAGCATTTGTAGTGCTGACCTTAAATACATTGTTACCCAACGCGGACACACCGAAAGTCTCTGGCGGATACTTCCGTGGAAGGCAGATGTCTAAAAACAGAAACATACAACAGTACACGAAATAATCTCTTATTGAGAATACCTACAGCATCACAAACTACAGAGATAAAGCCTTCATCGGTTTGGATTAAGTTTTCCATCGTGGAACCAGGCAAATGAAGGCAAGTCAGAAATGAAGGAGGAAGTAAATTAAGATGAGATCGGAGATATGATACTGCGAGAGGAATTGTACGCAGCACTGAGATATCTAAACGGAATAAGGCCCTTCGAGTGGGCCACCTATGACAAAGCTGTTCTACCAGGATGAAATCAGTGAAAAACAGTCTTAATCGTGATGTTTATTTTATTAAAGTGATCGGTTTCGGCTTAGGTTTATGGTATCATCTGATAGCACCATCAGCGGCTGAGGTCAACTGACTGTTCTACGCATAATAAGCTTCAGCTGATGGCGCTGTCAGAAGATGGCTTAAGCCTGGACCGAAACCGGTCATTGTAATAAAATAACCATCGAGATTAAGACTGTTTTTTCATTGATTTTATGTAGATTACACGATCACTGTTTTTACAAAAATGATAACAAAAGTTTTTAATGTTCTACCTGTTGTACAAGGCGAAACGGAATGTAATAATTCCAGTCCCAAAGAAAGCAGGTGAATACTGCGGGTCATCGGTTTGGATTAAGTTTTCCATTGTGGAACCAGGCAAATACTGACAGGTATTACTTATAGAACAGAACAACTGGTAGAAGCCGATCTTGGGGAAGATCAGTTCGGGTTCCGGGGAAATGTAGAGACACGCGAGTGGATACTCGCCCTACGACTTATGTCAGAAGATATGTTGAACAAAAGCAAACCGACGTTAATAGTACAGCTTCTAACAATGTTGATTGGAATACTCTCTCTGACATTCTCGAAGTGGCAGGGATAAAATACAGGGGCCTAAAGGCTATTTACAAATTGAAGAACAACTAGACGGCAGTTGTAAGATCCAAGGGGTATGAAAGGCAAACAGTGATTCGAGAAGGGAGTGAGACATTGATGTAGCCTGTCACGATACAGAAACATAGGTCCAAGACTAAAAATTAAATGGCCTTCGTCATATTGCTTTGGCGGATAAAAAGTAAAACTCGGTCGACAGCCCGCGCTTCAATGGCTAAAATGGCCGATAGCTCAGACGGCAAACCCAAGCGGGAACGTAAACGGTTAAAAAATGCGCATTCCGTCAGGAAGTAGTGGACAGTTCAAAGTTGGGTGCAATGTGTACAAAGTGGTGGGGCAGCGCCACTTATCAAATGACAATGGCTAAAAAGGCAGTGCTTAATACGCAGCCTAGTTAAAATGACCTTATCCCGGCGGGGCCGGCGGTAGTGGCCGTGCGGTTCTAGGCGCTACAGTCTGGAGCCGAGCGACCGCTACGGTCGCAGGTTCGAATCCTGCCTCGGGCATGGATGTGTGTGATGTGCTTAGGTTAGTTAGGTTTAATTAGTTCTCAGTTCTAGGCGACTGATAACCTCAGAAGTTAAGTCGCATAGTGCTCAGAGCCATATCCCGGCGGGAGAGCCGAGGGGAGGTTGTCCAAGCTGCTGGGAGAGGCTTAACAAGCCGGAGCTTATGCCCGTGAAGGGAGGGCGATTGGCAATGCCAAAGGGACACCACCTCCTGACAGACGGCAACACAGAGATCATCGGAGGGAATATAGGAACTAGTGGGCTCAGATACGAGGACTGCAGCCTTGGCAGCAGCGTCAGCAGCCTCGTTTCCTGGCAGACCGACATGACCAGGAACCCACATAAACATCACAGTGGCTCCACCTAGAGTGAGCAAATGACTGTTTTCCTGGACCCTTTGCACTAAGGGATGGGCGCATAGCCTTTGAAAAGCGCTGAGTAAGTCCCAGCAGAGGCCACAACTGAAAAGTCTGTGTCGCCAGATGTACTCTGTGGCCTGATAGAGGGCTGTAAATACTGAACAGTGTGCCAGAAGCCGACAGCGAAAGACACGGGCGCCAATGACGAAGGCGCGCGCGACACCACGGTCAATCCGAGACTCATCAGTGTACACAAAGGTATTTACGCGAAGTTCCATGCGAACGTCGTGAAACTGAAGGCGATAGAGCGAGGTTGGGTTAGTGTCCTTAGGAAGCGAATGAAGGCCAAGGTTAACATGGGCCGCTTCACGAAGCCAAGGCGGCGAATGGTTCACACACACCGGGAAAGTGGCAGGTAGAGTGAAGTTAAGCCACCGTGGCAAGTGCCGAAAGTAGACTCCAGGAGGTAACAGAGGAGAGGAACGCCCCCCATAATGGCGATCAAAGGAATCATCGAAGAAGGCAGCATAAGATGGGTGGCCACGCATGGCAGACAAACGGCATGTATAGCTACTGAGGAGAAAGTCATGGTGGCAGGACAGTGGTATCAGCAGCTTCAGCATACAGACTCTCAACCAGGCTAGTGTAAAAGGCTCCAGTGGCCAAACGGATGCCTCGATGGTGGATAGTGTTGAGACAGCGTAAGAGGGATGGACATGCAGATGCATAAACAAAGCACCTATAATGGAGTTTCCAACAGACAAAGGATCGGTACAGAGGGAGGAGGGTGGTTCGATCGGCACCCTGGGAAGTACCATTGAGGATACGTAGGACATTGAGGAACCACGTACAGTGGGCTGCCAGGTAAGACACAAGGGAGGACCAAGAGAGTTTGCTATCGAGCATGAGCCCCAGAAATATCGTAGTTTCAACCAACGGAAGGGCAACAGGTCTAAGATGTAAAGATGGTGGGAGAAACCATTTGCGCCGCCAGAAATTCATATAGATGGTTTTGGCAGTGGAAAAACGAGAGCCATTGTCGATGCTCCAGGAGTAAAGACGATGAAGACATCGCTGAAGACGACACTTAGTGAGACAGGTCCGTGAAGAATTGCAATAGATGGCAAAATCGTCAACAAAAAGGCAGCCAGAGATGCCCAGTAGGAGACAGGCCATTATAGGGTTAATGGCGATAGCAAAGAGGACGACGCTCAGGAAGGAACCCTGAGGCACACCGTTCTCCTGGATAAAGGAGTCCGACAAGGCAGAACCCACACACACCTTGAAAACTTGGTCTCTTAAAAATTCCTTAAGGAAACGGGGCAGGCGGCAACGGAAGCCCCACGTATAAAGAGTACGGCAGATATCAGTTCTCCAGCAGGCGTCGTAGGCCTTCTCCAAATCGAGAAATACAGCCACAATCTAGGGTTTCCACAGAAAACCATTCATGTCATGGGTGGTCAAAGTAACAAGATGGTCAACTGCAGAACGCCTCGCTCTAAATCCACACTGTGCCTTAGTTATTAAATTGCGAGACTGGAGCTACAATATCCATTGGGCATCGATCATACGTTCCATGTCCTTGCAAACGCAGCTGGTGAGAGAGATAGGGCCGTAGCTAGAAGGAAGGTTTTTGTCCTTACTGGTCTTAGGTAGGGGTATGACGGTGGCTTCTCGCCAGAGTCCGGGAAATGTGCCTTCTGCCCAGATACGGATGTACGTGTTAAGCAGAAAGTGCCTGCCCACAAGAGAAAGGTGCTGCAACATCTGAATGTGGACAGCATCTGGACCTGGGGTGGAGATTGGGATGAACTGAGAGCATGATCTAGCTCCATGATAGTAAAGGCAGCATTGTAGCACTCATGAATCTGAAAAGAGAAGGTTATCGCCCGAGCCTCTTGTGCTCGTTTCCGATGGAGGAAGGCAGGGTGATAGTGGGAAGAGCTCGATACTTCCGCAACATGGTGGCCCAAGGTGTTGGAGACAGCAATAGGGTCCACGATAACATCGTCTGCTACTGTCAGGACGGAAATTGGCGAATGGATTTTGGTCGCAGAGAGGCGTCAGAAGTTGGCCCACATGACAGAGAAAGGGGTGGAACTGTTAAAAGAACTAGTGAACGAAATTCAGCTAGTTTTTTGCTATCCCGAAGTACGCAACGACACTTTGCACGCATCTGTTTATAATGAACGCAGATTTCCATCGTAGGATGAAGGGTAAAAACGTGGAGAGTACGTCTCCGTCCGCGAATTGCGTCGCGGCACGTCTCAGTCCACCAAGGACTGAGACACGACATGGTAAAGAGGAAGTGCGAGGAATGGAACGTCCTGCAGCAGTAAGGATAACGTTTGTGAGATATTCCAACTGGTCATCACAACTGTGGCAATCTGTTCTTCGAAGATCTTCAGGGAGGAGTAAAGCCACCAGTCAGCCTTAGTAAGCTGATATTTAGGTGTGCATGGAGGTTGGGTAGGAGTCAGCAGACAGATAGCACATGGGAAATGGTCACTCGAGTAGGCCTCAGAAAGAAAGAACCACTCAAGACGATTTGCAAGCTGGGCAGTGCAGAAGGATAGGCCCAAGTGGGGATAGGTGTGCAAAGAGTCAGCAAGGAAACTGGGTACTCCAGTGTTAATGCAAAAGAGGTTGATTAAGAAGATCAGACAAGAGGGCACCTCTCTGATAGTTTCTGGGAGAACTTCAAAGGGGATGATGCGCGTTAAAGCCACCAGGTAGCAGAAATGGGGGAGGTAGCTGCCCAATAAACTGAAGGAAGTCTGCCCTGGTGACATTGAATGACTGACATAAATAGTACAGAGGGAAAACTCAGATGGGGAAGGAAAAGGCAAACTGCAATAGTTTCAAGATGGGTAGTCAGGGAGAATGTCATGCCATATGAGCAACATGACGCCCTCATGAGATGGAATGCCAACCTCAGGGGGAAGGTCAAAACGAACCGGGAAGAAATGTGAAAGCTCAAAGCGGTCGTGAGGGCGCAATTTCGTTTCCTGAAGGCAGAGTACAAGGGGACGCTGCGATGCTAAAAGCAGCCGTAAATTCTCTTTGTGGGACCAAAGGCCGCGAACGTTCCATTGGAGGAGAGTCATGATGAGGAAGAAATGAAGGGGTGTCACCTCGGCGGCTGTCGAGTGCCAGCCTGTGAAGAGTCGCTACTACAAGTACAGAAACAGGAGGATACTGCTCCAAGGGGTCTACAGAAGCGTCGGCTTCTTTGTGCTGTCGGTCCGTGGAGTCCAACGCTGAAAGACGGTTGGTGGTGCGCACCGACGAACGGATGCCAGTCAGGCTAAGGTATCAAGTGGCAGCACCTTTGAACAGGGTCTTCGAGTCGGCGAAGGAGAAGACCGTTTGCCTTTAGTGGACATCGAGCCTTTCCGGTTAGCAGAGGAAGACTCGGGTCTTGTTTGGCTGGAGGGACGTAGGGAAAAGAAATAAAAACTTTGAGGTTTGCCGATGACATTGTAATTCTGCCAGAGTTAGCAAAGGACTTGGAAGAGCAGTTGAACGGGATGGACAAACTCTTGAAAGGTGAACATCAACAAAAGTAAATCGAGAATTACAGATTTTTTCCATTTCATCGTGGCAAAATGCTACAGCATTCAGTTTGAATTATTTCAGAATAAAAACCGTCTTGGTTGCGAAGTTATTTAATATCAGTAACGCGTTTGACCACTTTGGGGCCTAATCAGATTGTGTAAAAGTAGCTGGAGATGAAACACAGGCGCCATAATGCCATATAAAATAGAAACTTTTGTGTCCGTTTTCTATTTTATATGGCTTTTTGACGGATGGTTTATATATCCAGGTACTTTTACATAATCTTACGATGTTCAAGACGGGTAAATTGAGTTATTGCTATTAAGAACTTCACAATCAATACTTTTACTTCTGAAATAAATCAAAGACTGAATTAATTCAGATGATTCTGAGCAAATTTCTTCCTGAGCGGTAAAATAACTGATGGTGCCGGAAGTACAGAAGATATTTGGAAATTTGTGGTAATTTCCTATGGCACCAAGCTGCTGAGGTCATCACTCCCTAGTCTTACACACTACTTAATCTAACTTAAACTAACTTATGCTAAGGACAACACACAAACCCATGCCCGAGGCGGGACTCGAACCTCCGATGGAGGGAGCCGCGCGAACCGTGGCAAGGCGCCTGAGAAGATATGAAATGTAGATTGGCAATGGCACAGACTGGCAACGACAAGAAAATCTTTTCTGAGAAAGGAGCATTTGTTAAAGGATAAGTTAAATTTAAGTATGAGGAAGTCTTTCCTGTGGGGATTTGGTTGAAATCTAGCCTTGTACGGAAGTGGAACATAAGACGATAAACTTCTAAGACAAGAAAAGATTGAAGCTTCTTAAATGAGGTACTACAGTAGACTGGTGAAGTTAATCTAGAAAGATTGAATAAGTAATGAGGAGATACTGTATCGAATTAGGGAAAAAGAAATATATGGCATGACTTGACTAAAGAAAGGGATCGATTGATAGATCTCATCTTGAGGCATCAAGGAACAGTCATTTTGAAAATGGATGTAAATTGCAGTAGTTATTCAGAGACGAAGAAGCCTGACAATATGGACTAACGTGGAGAGATTCTTCAGAGCAGTCATTGGACTGAAGACCAGAACATGGGGAGAATTACAGCAATGCGCTAGTGCTTATACTTCACTCAAATTTACTTTAGTATTGACACATCGTCAGGAGCACGTGAAGGCGCGGAGCTGGGTTTTTACGTCCGGCACGGGAAACGCGCTCTATCTGCCATCTCATTCAACTCAACAAGTAATCAATGTGCAGATACGAAACTGCTGGAATGTATGTCTTATGGAAGAGCCGCACTATGTGCTCATTTTCATGTTATTTACGGTAAGAAGCTGTAATGACATTATAAGGGCAGTATGCGAAAATGAATTTCCCGACGATGTTCCCAAGTTCTGGTCACACGGTAATTTTTTCCTTTTATTTATTTTATTGGACTTAGATGAACACCTTGTGCGAATGAAAGCTTGAAAACACAATCGGAAAGTCTAGCACGAAATAATTTGAGTTAAATGTCGGTATTATTCACAAACGATATTCCAGCATACAAATTGATTACAAGCCATTTGGGAGGCACAGAGTCAAAAGCCTTCTGGAAATCTAGAAATTGTGGAATCAATCTTTCGATAGCACACGGTATAGAAGTTTGGCTGAAGCACAGTGCAGTCTGAAGATGTGGCAGTGGTTGAGTTGAAACTTTGCCAACAGTGAGGGTATCCCAAAGCAATTTTTAACAGTCTTACTTAAACGTCATTCATTGGCGTAGCATAATTATTCCCCAGTGCTGCTCCTTCTACACATTTTAAATTTCATAAGCTCTAGTGAACACAATGCTGTAGAAGTTATATATTACACGCGGTGTCTCAAGAGGGATGGTTAATATTCAGGAATGGACCACTGGAAGCAAAAAAAGCTTCATATGAACATATGCTCTGTTCCTAAAGGCTTTAGAGGTAGAACACATTTAAAGCAGATTGTTGTTTATTTTCTGTAATATTCGGTACATTGCCAGGTTTACGTCTGTAGACACATGCAATAGCTAAGAAACATTACAACATGTGTTTAACAAAGTACCAATTGAAAAAAGACAATTACGTCTGAGCATTCTCGTATACACCACATTACAGCTGTTTACAGTTCGCAATAAATCTTCGAATATCATACCGCGAACTTTATTGCGTTTGTGCTTTCTTGGGAGAACAAACCGTTTTGCTTGTGCGAGTGCCTCTGCACATTCCCTAATGAAGGCAGTACACTTCAGACTTCGTCCAACCCTATAAACAAAAATTTGATGGCGTGAGGTCTGGCGATGTTGGTGGCCAGTTAGTTGTACTACCACGACCAATCCACCGGTTAGGATAAGTGCGGCTGAGACATCACACTTCTGGTCAAATTTTGAGGGGCTCCGTCATAGCGGAAGTATATTGCAATCCATGTGGCCAAAGGACCCTCCTCAAGGTGTTCAACAAAATAATTTTCAAAAATAGTTTAAGTAATCCTGTCCCGTCATTTGCTCTTCTAAAATCAATTACCTATCAACACTTTACCGTTTATGCAGTATCAAACATTTATCTAAAAACGAATATTTATCTAAAAACGAACTTGGATATTGATTTCCACAGTAGTGTGTGGATTTTCCTGTGACCATGGATGATTATTACGTGTGTTGTTGATTCCATTCCGTGTACACGTGGCTCCATCAGTGAATAGCATTAATAGAAATGAATGACGATTGTCATTTAACCAGTGACAAAATTCAAGTCGTGTGGCACTGTCGCCATTGTGAAGATTGTGGACACGTTGTATGAAAATGGGTATAAGTTTCTCGCATGTAATGTTCGCCGTACACATTTTTATGGGCCGTTGGTAAGTGCAGAAAGTCGCCTTGTGGTGGTAGTAGGTTGTTGGAAGAGAGTGTTTCACACAATGTGCCGAAGAGTCTGGTAAACACTCTACGCTCAGGAAGATGACGTGTCGGGAAGCGTCGACAGTATTCTTCGACCGTAGCAGGAACACTAGCACCATTGAAGACGTTAACAAACACTATATCTTCGTATTCTTCATTAGCGTAGATGTGTGGCATTTTAGTAAGCCTGTGTACAAACGGTATTAAGCGACGTTTCTCTCTAAAACACTCTCAACCGTCTCTCTACTTTACTGACAACACGCCGTGGACAACTGCCCGCTCAACGGGCTAGTTTAATGGCAGAAAGACATCCCGGGCAAAGAGGTTGACAGCAGTGGGATACGTCAAAAGGTTGGGTGCGTAAGACACATACATGCGCGCCCCCAGTTCAAAAACAAATGTACATTAAATGTGTTCCGTCTCGGAAACTATTCAGAATAGGGCATATGTTCACACGAGTATTTTTGCTTCAAATGAAGATTCCTGTCACATTCTTGCATATTGACCTTTCTCCTGGGCCACGCCGTATATGATCACATCGCTAATCTGCACTCGACTGTATGGTTGTATATTTACACGGCATATTCATCTTTAATATAAACATTTCATTACAAGATCCAATTCTGCGGCCTACGGACCTTGTCAAACAGTGCCTAAGTGAAGAAAGTGACTTCTATGTCTACCTCCAGAAGGCACGAACTACTTTCCCTTATCCCCGAGTATGAAAAACTAGCGACAACGCCCGCACGCAAGAACACTCTAATATAAGGCGAGCAACGAGTCGACAGCTGTGCTTCGCAAAACCACCGAGGCGTGCTTCCGAGCTTTGGTAAGCCGCGCAGGGCCTAATTACACATGCCGGGTCTCAGCACGCTTTCTGCGCACCCATATAGAGCGACACAGGAATTCGTCGCGCGAAATAGGTTGGACTTTTTTTATTTTGGGCGCACAGCGTATGGACGTTGCGCAGACGCTGTGAAATTAAGAAATGTGTTCAGAAACTTGTCAGCCTTGATATATTGGCACGAACATTATAATCCATAAATTTATGAGAAGGTTGGTTGGTTGGTTGGTTTGGGGAAGGAGACCAGACAGCGTGGTCATCGGTCTCATCGGATTAGGGAAGGATTGGGAAGGAAGTCGGCCGTGCCCTTTCAGAGGAACCATCCCGGCATTAGCCTGGAGTGATTTAGGGAAATCACGGAAAACCTAAATCAGGATGGCCGGACGCGGGATTGAACCGTCGTCCTCCCGAATGCGAGTCCAGTGTCTAACCACTGCGCCACCCCGCTCGGTAAATTTATGAGAACAGATCGTCAGTCGATAAGAACGGGAAGAGCCTGTAGAGGCACGTATCTTGGGCAAAGAGACTGACTGAATTTTCGTTTTCTTGAACTTGTGTTCTATGAGGAGATATCTGGTTTCAGTTTTCATATTCGGAATTTCTTTCACTATCCTGAATGCCATTTCTCTTAAGCCTGCGCCGTCTGTGTCAGTTGTGTTTACTCTCTATGTCCAACGTCCTCAATAATGTGTGTCGTAAAATCCAGTATATTACTTACCACTTCACTGCTTTTCTCCAGTTAACGATTTTTAGGTACATCAGCACGTAAGGATTTCTTTCGTCACTTATCTTTTTAGTGCAATTGTCAGCTATTTACTTGCATTCCTTCCTCTCTCTTTGGATTAAACTTCGATTTGTTCTTACAGTATGTGTCTAAAATTCTTTCATAAAGAAAACGTTCCGTTCTACCGGTATGTCGGACTACGTATCAAATAGTTGGTGTATGAACGTAGAGTCACAATTTCTGTTGTGTTGTTGTGGTCTTAAGTCCAGAGACTGGTTTGATGCAGCTCTCGCAATTTCTGTACCACGTCAAAATGAGTATTTGGAAAGATGTTATCTAGCTGAAAACTGACATCAAGATTATACAGTGTAAGCTTTCACGGCCGGTATTGTCTTCACTTAAAACTTCCGGGCTGATAGGTCGTGGTCGAAGTATAAAACTCGACCACGGCCTATCAGCCCGGAAGTTTTAAGTGGTGACATCAAGATCCATAGATTCTGTCTCGCAATTGAATAGTAATGAATCACCGGAGACAGCGTTTTATCGTGCATGAGTAGTTTCACTAGCTGCCACTATAGCCTGGACTTTTATACTTGCCCTAGAGTAATGAAGGGAGGAAGTAAGTAATTTGTGTAAATTTTCTCTCACTCTTGTCCTCCGTGCGTGCGATGCTGACCTTTCAGGGTGATTTACAAACTTCATCAAAATCCTGATATTTTGTGCCCAACGATTAAGACCCTGTGATACGTTGATTAGACGAAGACGTAGTTCACGATACATAAACGTCCATTGAACATGAAATGTGATGTAATATTGAAACCAAAAGAACTTTATCTTATTTATCTTTCTCTATTAATACATTTTTTATCTTTCAGAGTAGCAACTGTAGCGTATAAGAGTGCACCACGAACGAATGTTTGGAAAGTAACTCTGATTAAGATGGTGATTTATTATAATAACGAACGAGTCTCGTGAAACTTTGAACTAGTATTAAACCAATGTCAAAATGATACAGTTCCTTACCTGCTTGATAATTATGCTTCTATAAAATTACAGGCGAAAACCGGCATGAATGACTTCAGAGGCAGGGAATGTAAACAACGAAACCATACAAAAATAGAGAATGATGCTGCACTGCCATCAGAGCAACCACACACAGTTCCTCCTCCACCACCATTTAACAACACAATAGGCTGAGTTAGAGAGTGACTAAGTCGAAATCAGAACCTTCCCACTAAAATTCATAAATTCCGTATCTACCATTAATTTGAAATAAAAAATTGTGCAAATTGGTACTCATTTTGCATAGAATCACTCGTTCTACAAAGCAGGAAAGCCTTTTCTCACGATATCTTCACTTTTTTGAGATGTGTTGGTTGGGACACACAAAATTTCTTAGGCCAGAAATAGAGGAGTAAGATCGAATTACGGGATCAAATTCACGCAATTACATATCAAGGATATGCGTTGATCATTGCAGCTGACAACTTTAATTAAGCAGCTGTAAATTTTACTTCCTACTAAATTATCAATCTGTTTATGATGCAAGAAATTTATTTACATGTGTATCATTATGCTAACAAATGGAAGAAAACGCTAGTTTTAACTACATGCGGAAAGATTCTCAATTAAACACCAGAGCTGGGTGGTATATGGTTGCTGTCGGTATGAACAAGGCAAGAACTCAAGTTCAAACTACACGATTCAAAGTACGAAACACTCCTGAGCATTTAATCATAATGGTGCTATTTCCAACAGAAGTGTCTGCCCTTCATTACGAGAAATAGATTGCTCGAAAATTTGTTTCAAGAAACATTCATGCTTACCAGCTCGACAACGGAACCCAGAGTGCTGTTCAAGACAGGCACCGAGCGGCGGTTACCGCAAAGGGCTGTTTTTTTAATGGTTTAGGTGAAGATAACATAGCCAATAGCTCGGAGAGAAAAATAGGGAAACTCTGAGCCACAAAGAAGCTACTTTGCCAGACCTCTTTCGAGAAGATTACCAAGGTTGCCACTACACTTTCAGAGAGCATAAGAAAGTCTGTTTCCCTCGCCGGCAGATTTGGTTTCATACGTCTACATATTCTTGGATATAGAATGGATGAAGAGACGACGTTGGTTATTACACAACATAAATATTGTCGCCCCTTGCATATTCTATTCTGAAGGGACTAGAACATACAGAAAAACCATATACGTAGCATATATACGAGGTTGTGAAACGGCGTCATACGAGAAAAAATGGAATTGCGCCCCTTTCCAACTACATAAAAACAGTGTCTTCTTCTTTTTCTGTTCAAACCGAAAACTAGTAGTCTCGGTCATACTCGCTCCCTCCGTGATGCTGGTCTCTAGACACTCTCGCACCTTCTAGCAGCTTTAATTTGATCCATTACCTCCTGTCTCGGTGGTCCTCACTGTCTTCTCCCGTGCATCATTTCTTTGAGTCAGAGCAGTGAACTGGGGAGAGTGGTGGAGTAGGAGGGTATCCATGTTGTCTCTCCTAGAAGTGACTGATTAGAGTATGTGCCTCCTGCTCTTCTCAGCACTTCTGTGAAACTGACAGTCCACCACACATCTCGAAATCTTGCAGTCTCTTCTTTTCCGTCTCCAAATATTTGATACGTACATGCTTAAGCTGCAAATGCATCGCTTTAATCCTGGAGCACTAATTGGGGGATAAAATGTTGCATTGCCACTAAACCATCGTAAATATTATTACTTCAAATTTTATTCAAAGGGAGTCATAATTTATAGATTATGCACTAGTTAATTATAATTGTTAGATCTCCAATGATACGTTACATACAAAATAAGTACAAAATGCTCTGTTTTATACCCCGTCACGTCATCTTTTTAACTCAAAATGTTACTGGAAAAGAAGTCATAATTTACGTTATGCGCTACTTACAGATTACTGTAAATATTATAACTCGAAGAGTATTTTACACAAAAAATGAGTCGGGAGTCTTCTGTTTTAGACACTATTGTGACAATCCAAACGAGACCTAGCTCGATCTCACTCAGGGATTTCTCTTCGGATTCCTCGTTTTCCTCATTTGCTGCTTCAAAGTCTGGCTCAGCATCGCTGTCATCTGTACACCACACTATCTTCTATAAGAAAATATTCTTCTTCACTACATGCTCCATTGTCTGTATCTTTATTAGCTTCTTCAATCGAATCACCCGATATGTTGGCGTCAAAATCAAACTCAGCACCATCTATACTGTCGGAAGAAAATCTAAACACTAAAAAAAAAAAAAATTGATTCAGGGTGACGAAATTTCGGGAATACATTTGTCTAGGTAACATATTTAAGCGATTAACATTGCAAGCTCACAGGTTAATGTAAGTGCGAGATAAGACAATGCAAATGTTAAATGCTGGTACATTAATAACTGGTGTAACCACCAGGAGGTTGAATGCAAGCATGCAATCATGCATGCCTCGTGTTGCACAGGTGCTGGATATCAGTTTGTGGGATGGACTGCTTCCCGGATCACAGAGTCCCAGTAATTCGATGTGTGGGCTATTACTCTGGTTTCTTCAAATAAAATCCGGGAAGCAGTCGAAATTAGACTTAGCGATAATAACTTTAATAGAGACAACGGCTATGCACTTAGCAACACTTGGAAGAGTGCACTGGATAAAGAAAAATCGCAGAGAAAAACTTCTCGCACTTTACCTCCTGATTCAAGGGATGGCGCTGCAAGCAACGCGGGATAGCAACTACATCTATGGAAGTAGAGGGCACCACTTCGCTACGCGCCATATCGCTGACGTATTCCAGCCAATCAGTAGCCGTCCTTTGCATATAAAAGTGGGAACCTTGCTAGTTCACGACAGTCAGTTTTAGCCCTGACGACGACCATGGAGGTAGTGGTCGAAAGCTTGGAGATTTATCCTGATTTGGCGCGGCATGTACACCGAGAGATTTTTACTCAAACAGTAAGGTGTTAGTAATGGTGGCTTTGTCGCCTTAATAGAATTCTTGACTAACATCAACTCACCATGTCCAGATTCAAAGATAACTCACTTTGCGACCGTTACAGCGACTCGCGCGAAATCTCAACCGACATCCTCTTTCATGTGTTGGAGCAGGCCAACGAACTTTCATTTATATCGCATAATACCTTCTTGGTGTTGCGATTTTTTTCCCGTCAATGTATATTGTACTTAATTCAGTAGCAAAAGATAAGATTATCATCGAAGAGGGAAAATGCGATATAAATCCTCCTATAACGGTGACTGCGTGATATTTTGCCACGAGAGGTAACCGCCTGGTGTTGGGCGCCTTGCCACACTTCGCGCGGCTCCCCCCGTCGGAGGTTCGAGTCCTCCCTCGGGCATGGGTGTGCGTGTTGTCCTTAGCGTAAGTTAGTGTAAGTTAGCTTAAGTAGCCTAGCGACCGATGGGCTCAGCAGTTTGGTCCCATAGAAACTTACCACTACTTGATATTTAACATAATATGCCACACTAAGGTAAATACTAAGTTATAATGAGAGGCACCCACATGCCTTGCTCATACTGTGGCTTCAAGCAGTCAGGCCTGCAAGATGAGTGGTCTGCCAAGCGAGTGGATTCATTCTTATTTATCGAGTAACATGAACTCTAGTACTCACACTTAAGTTACAAGTTATCCTCCTATATGATTAATACGCAACGGAAACACGCATCTGACTATCAGTAATTTACAGAACTCTGACTGTACACTACGCACTGGCAATACCACATTTTCTTTCTTTTTTTATTTATCGGCTTTTGTCAACACGTGGCCACCGCACTGACTATGAATGGCGCACACATTATAAATTCGGGACATTATGGCAACATACAATTCGAAGGAAAAGTCCACCAATCTTTTTCTTTTCGCTATCTTATTTATTCCGATAAATTCTCTAACCTAAACACACAAATCCTATAACCTACAACAATAACACGAGAAATTCCGCCCAGTGGGCACAGCTTTACATTGGTGAATCTCTATATTATGGTCTCGTAATTATTTAACGGTACAGTGCACTTTCTGGATAGGATGGTGGATCTTTTATTATATCTCACACTTCGACTCTCACAATCACCATCACTAAACTTTCCTCCAGACCGAGCGGTACCGAAGGAACAAGCATAACCCACTAATCTTTTGAAACTACCTCGCTACTCTTCCATGCAAACCACACATACCCAAATTACATGACATACACCACACTACGACACGGAATACAAAACACAAAATAGTCACAACACTATCACTTTCAGCTTTCCCACTTCAATTAATATTTATCCCAGTTTCACACGACACTGCCCCCCTTTGTAATTCTACTTTCCTACTATGAACTCTGGAGATATCTGCACGTCTTCCTGTGCAATGCAAGCCAAGTGGCGTTGCTGGATAGACGGCCGACTCACCTTGATTCTCTCTCAGAGTTTAAATCTAGCGTCACACGGAATCATATCACGCAAAGTAATATTAAGAACGTATTCATCACACACGCGAGTCCTCAACAGATACCATGGACGAGTACTTCTCTTTATCCTTTATCTCATACACAGATTGAGACTCACACAGTACTCACCACGTGGAAGTACTCGTCTCTAATTTCAAGTCCTGCACACGCCATTTCTTAAATATTTCAACTTATGGTACACACGCTATTTCTTAAATATTTCAACTTATTGTACACACGCTAGTAATTCAGCTTAACTTATGCACACGGAAGTATTTCAACTTATTGCTACACGTGGTTTCATTCTGACCGTTGGTCACTTCCGAAGATTACTACAATCCCATTAATACCTGCCTGACATTTAATTCTCCCCACAAAAGTTCCTGAAATAGAGAAATTAATATTTCAAACTACTCTTAAATATTCCACATGCATACCATGTCTCCACTCTTTCGTCATTACGGAGCACAACTAAAACAGGTCTTAACAGCACAGGGTCCAGCGGCAGAGTGCCAAAACATGGCCGTTCTCTAGGTCCTCTTCCATCTCTGTCGAGGTGGGGGAAGCACCTTGCTATCGTATTGGTCAGCCACATTTCAGGCGCTCAAAGCTCTGGTAAATTTCATCTCTTTGGTCCCACCAAAGGTGGCCAAAGGATCGACTCAAAGATGATCATATATTCACATTCACTATCTGCGGTTAGCAGACGACCATACATTCATTCATTTCACAGATCTCACCAAACTGGATGTAGGGATTTACTTTGTGGGAGTGCACATGTGATCAATTAAATAAATAAATTGTCATTCTTTCCCACACTGGTATCCGGCTTCACTGTATTAATTGAAACTGAGTTATTTTACAAAAAATAATGTGTTGTTCTGACAAAAATAATGAAGTATTTCGTACCTATTTTCAATGTCGGGCGGTACTGTACCCTTTCAATAAAATATACCGACTATTAGAAAACAGGTTCATAATTACTAAAAAATTCTTAACATTTAGAAGAGCGTTCTTGTCAGCAAACCGTAGGAGTCAGTTAATAAATAATTCAGCCATTCTTAACAACAATGTTTGCCACAAAGGTACTCAAGAGCACGTGTCACTTGTGTACCCAGATTGACGGGAACCGCGAAGAGATACCAACCACAATCGTTATTTTTTACGAGGGATAAGTAATCTAGAATTAAGAATCGTTTTCTAGTAGGCAAGGGGTATATGGCTGACGTCGGAAGTACAT